>NW_015544202.1:57946-59744 GCF_001515605.1 Sinocyclocheilus anshuiensis
AAAACTGTGCGTACCCTCGGAAGAAATCCTGCAGGCCCTTCTTGCTGTATTTAAATTTTTTTATTTATAACTTTATTTGAAAAGGGACCATGTACAATTTAACATAAATGTTTCCATTTCATGCATTGTACCGAATTTAGCCAATGGCTAATTCCCTGCTTGCTGTATTTAAATAAGTAATTAAAGAAAATCGTTGTAGACTATTCGGCCAAGTCGTTCTGAGTAATACATTAAAAAAGATCCCACCTGTATATCATGAATAAACAAAATAACATGTAATTTACTTGAGGTTCTGCTGAATTCTCCTGAATGACTGTTATTAAAGGTCATTTAGTCATTTTGATTACGGCTGCTGAAACATCAGTGTGTATATCTGGACCATGAACTGTTACCCCAATACTTACTTTATTATTACATGTTTTCAACACAGAAATACTAATCTTTTAATGATTAATCGTGCATATGTAGATCTATATTTGTGTGTCAACTTTTTACCAGACCTCAAAGTAACCCATAAAGTAAACCAGCCCCCGCTTCCGCGATCCATGCCATTTTATTGCCTTTTTAGGAGGACAAATTGGTCTTTCAATGTTCCTCACTTAAGTTTTTTAAAAACATTAAAAACATGCATAAAAATAAATACATAATATCAAACAAATAACTAATAAAAGTGGATAAAATATAAGCATGACCTTTTATTTTCAAAGACTAAAGAGAAATATCAATACTTACTGAATCTTAATATATTGAAATATTATTATCATTTAGGCCTAATCAGCTAAATCTGTAAATTCTTTGAAAAGGCTAAACTTTGTATTTAAGGTTCGTTGATTTTCATGTCTTCCACATACAAACAATGAACCAGAACAAAATTATAGATCATTTGCATAAAATCATATGTAACACGTTCCTACACGTGCTTACGTGTTGTTAACGCGTTCCAATGGCGACCGGTGGAAGTGCAAGTAACGATCGTGTTCCCAACGTGTTGTTTACGTGTGAAGACACGTTGTAACACGTTTGTGTTTTTCTTACCTTAATGTAAGCTCTTTTATATATATATATATATATATATAAACAACAAGAATTTTGTATGATCCTTATTATTTTGGTAAAATAATGAACATTTAGCAGATTCTGCTAGGTGTATGTAAACTTTTGACTTCAACTGTGTATATATATAGTGTGTATGTCTACTCTACAGTAGATCAGACATCAGTCTGGGTCTCAGGAGGATGTATTCATCTTTGATCAATAGACATCTCTGTAAATGCAAACAAAATATTAATATATATATATAATATATCTCCTATATTATAAACCTAATAAATAATTGACCTGGTTTTTAATGGAGTCTCTTATGGTCGTCAAGGATGTATTTATTTGATCGAAAATACTGAAAAAAAACTGTAATATTCTGAAGCATTGCCATTTCTAATATTGGTTTCCTATTTTAATATACTTTAAAATATAATTTATTCCCGTGAAGCAAAGCTGAATTTTCAGCATCATTACTCCAGTCTTCAGTGTCACAACTGTTGTGCTATAATATTTTTTTTATGTTGCTGATGCACTTACTTTGCATCAGCAACACTGACTCAATGACAACCAAGTAATTAATAAGAAGGCACCTGTATTCAACTAGTTTCTAACTAATTATGAGATTTAAGATTTAAGACAAATTATGAATTAAATGTGTCCTTTTATTATTGCTTGGACAAAATGCTGCACATTTCTTTGTGAAATTGAAATATAACTATAATAATATACTAATATAGCACTTGCATATTATTGCTCT
>NW_015544202.1:59912-60278 GCF_001515605.1 Sinocyclocheilus anshuiensis
TAGAGGCAACCACTGCATTTTAATCATGATCCAAACAAAGATGCTGCATACATGCAACATGAGCAGTTTTTAATCTAAATTAAATTGAATAATTTCGAAATTTGAAGCAAACACAGAATGGTTTGACTTCAGTTTTGTGAGACTATATATAAAAATATCTGCATGAAACAGCGGACCAGCTGAATGAGACGCAGATTCACTCTCTGCCAGCAGGTGGCGCTTAAAGCGTTTCCTTGGTTTCCGCAGAAAACAAAGCAGGGCTGCACTTATGAACTTTAATATGCATTATACAGAGGCAAGATGAAAAGAAAAAATACCATCTAAACTTTTCTAAAGACAGTAAGTTCCCCTCAGACATACATTCAT
>NW_015544202.1:64345-65257 GCF_001515605.1 Sinocyclocheilus anshuiensis
AAAATACCATCTAAACTTTTCTAAAGACAGTAAGTTCCCCTCAGACATGCATTCATATAAACTCCTACCCCTAAATGAATCGCGATTTGTTTAGCATCTGAATCGATTTTCAACTGGCTCGCGGTTAATCGTTAAATCCCTACTTTTTATACTGCTTAATACAGCGCCATCTGTTAATGAATAAGTTAAACATTAACATATTAAATACCAATTAAGTGGGGGTGTATATGCTTTCATCAGTGTTTTTTGAACGTGACTCAATATAACAGTGCGACTACCTAAAAATGCTTTTACTGTTATAAAAACACAGATTTGTGAGCATCATTGGAATAGAATTGTTATAATAAGCACACAACACACGTCGTGCTTGTCATCACAGAATCTAACCAACAAGAATAAAGTGTGTAGTCATCAAGGTTTTCGCAGTGCCTGACCTAGGCGGCTGGTCTCATTTTGCTCTCGCGGTACTTTGATGGCACATGTGATCATAAGGCGGCTGCAACGCCGATCAAAGTTGGACAAATGTTCTAACCAGGATGCATTGCTTTTGACAGGCGGCTGCCGATCTAATAAAGTGTGTCATCATCAAGGCTTTTGCAGTGCCTGACCCAGAGCACTGAATTACTTGTTTGTCATTGAGTCAGTGTTGTAATTTTAATATTTGGAAAAGTACAATATTTTGAAAAACATTTTTAACATTTTAACGTTTACAATGTACAAACGTTTGTCAACTTTTATTAAGCATTGCGATATTTAAAATATGTTGTTTAATATGTTGTTCAGTTTTACTTAAAAGGTTATGCTACTTTGGTTGATTAGGCTGTTGTTCATTACGATACATTAATTGTAATAAGCTAGGTGTTTATAAATTTGTTCAAGCTTGACGCCTTTATTTTCTAATATATATTTCTG
>NW_015544202.1:65309-68344 GCF_001515605.1 Sinocyclocheilus anshuiensis
TACACTCGTTTTCAACTAAAAGAAAACCTTGAGATATAATGTAATGTTATTGTTAACATTGTTGTGTACAATGCCTAATCATAAGCATGTTCAGAAATGGTGACAAAAACTTGATTATTAAAAAAATATGTCTTTCTCGTTAAATGTCATTTAAATAAACAAATATTTGAATATTCGTTTTTTATGAGCCCAAATATTCAAATACAATATTTTTGAAAAATGCATGCCCCATTGCACAAAGCAAGGGAGTTTGGTGAGGAAGAATTTTACCGGCTCCATTTTATAGCCATGCAGACAATAATAACTTCCAACCTAATCGTGCTAGTACAGGCTAGTACATTCAACTTCAACTCTAACAGCCAATGATGTCTATTTTTTTCGTTTCCATTAAACCTGAAGGTGAATGGCCAACAGCTTCCTATGCCAGGAAACCAGGGTAAGAGAACATTCACACCTAACAAAGGTCAAAGTCATTTAGGAAACTCGCTGCAAAAAAAAAAAAAACAACGAGTACAAACAAATTGCCAATAACATACTGAATAGTGTGGCTTTTTGATTTTAGGCCAGAATTATACAACTTTCTGAAATATTACATTTCATTTTGGTCACATAGCTTTGAGTGTAAACAACATGGATCTGTTGATATGTTGACACCAAACTCTGACAGGCTGGTTCAATAAGGTATTGAAAATAACATCAACGCTATAGTTATCGCCTGTTATATTAAGAATAAAAATAACTATTATATCAGCTTCTCCCTCAAGGGCCATATCGTGAATACAACGGCAAAGAGACGACATTTATCTATCTATCTTTATCACTGATAAGCGAAGAGTGTGAACTTTGGTCTTTGGAAGTGTGAAATGATGTCAATGATGGGGCTTTATGATGTAGCTGGAAGACAGAAGCGTCTTTAATGCACCCTGTTTCAGAGGGCCATAAACTAGTCAAAGAATAACTCTTCTGTCACAGCACTGAGCAAAGGAGAGAGCGAGAGTCCAGACAGACAGACACTTGCTTCTCCAAAAGCCGCACAGCTTGTGCTCCTTTCTCTCTGTTTCCTGCCATAAAGACCATTTACAGCCCAGCAACACCACTGATAGTGAAGCCAGGAGCTTTTTCAGTCCAAACAAAGCACAGAAAAGGGAGCAAGAGTATCAAATCTAGAATGAAGATCATGAGATAAAGATCGTCAGGAAGTGAACGTTACACTGTGGGAGAGAAATAAATTAAATATGAGAAAAAAGCCAACAAACAAAAGAAATCGGAGTAACATGAGGCTTAAATCCAAGACAAACCAGGCGCATTTTAAAGACAAAGTAGATGACAGAAATTGGGCCCAGGAGCTGGTAAGAAAAGGGTCTCTTCTTGCCTTGGGCTGAGCCAGAACCAGAACCACAGATGCCAGGCAAAAGTCCAACATGCTCATAATTGATTATATACACATTTGTTTCCATTGATAATTTTTAATCGTATAATGAAAAGCCAGAGTTTAGACAGGGAGTGAAAATACAGACTAGGGCTGCACGGTATATCGAAATTATCGAAATATCGCAATATGCATATCGCAAGGGCGTGCGATATCTGAATCATTTTAATAATAGGCTACTTAAATCAAAAGATTGCAAAAGGTCAAAGTTTTAGTTAGACGCATAGCAGAGAATTGCTTGACGTTAAAAAGAGTTAAGTGCAATAAGTTGCAGAAAACAACTCTTTGCCGTCTCGTCTTGCTGTCTGACTCACACCTGAAGCACGCGCACAAGCCGCATCTCGCACAGCATATCTTCAGTTCTGCCGCACACGTGCAAAAGCGCGCACACACACAGAGAGATGCGTTTCAGACGGCGCGCAAACACCGAGTTGATTCGTCTTTCGCATCTCCTCCTCCTTATGTTTGAACAGACATCATTGTGGCAAGGGGGGCGTGGTTTAGCGGGGTTTGCAGTGGGAGGGAGCGGTCGGAGACGAGTGGTGAGTAAGTAGGTCAAGTGCAGAATGACATTCACCTGCTTCTACTTACAGTGATTGGCATGGGGAGACCGTAAAAGGCCACGGCAGATCAGAAGCAGGAGAGAGAGACAGACTGAGGACTCGTGGCCCAAATGACCGAGAATACAGCCAACGTGCTCTGAGTTTATGTAGTTTGATGCGTGTGATCACGCCTATGCTTATAATTTTGGGAGTGCTAAGTAAAATTCCACAAGCCTCAGTCACGCCGACTCCGACTTCTTCCTTTCCCTGAAACAAACTTTATCACACTGGTGCCGAAACCCGGAAGGAAGAAGCACGGCCGCCGCTACCATGCAGTCACCACCAACTTCACCGTTTGCGGAAGTGATTCAGTCGCTCGCGGGCCTCCATCAGGAGCACCACCAAGCGCTGCTGGAGATGCGGGACGACCAGGAGCGTCGTTTCCACGCACTGGTGCAGGCATAGCAGGAGGACCGTGAGCTGTTCCGGAGCTGGATGGACCAGGAGGTCCGGGCAGGGGGGCTGCCATCCCGAAACCCACCTGCGCCCGCGCATGTGCCCCTGAATAAAATGGGGCCCCAGGATGACCCCGAAGCTTTTATCGACCTGTTTGAGAAATCAGCGGAAGTCTGTGGATGGCCAAAGGAGCACTGGCCAGTGCGACTCATCCCTCTGCTCTCAGGGGAGGCGCAGGTGGCGGCCCAACAGCTGCCCGTCCAGAACCTCCTGGTCTTCGCCGACCTGAAGCGAGCCATCCTGCAGCGGCCCGAAGCTTTTATCGACCTGTTTGAGAAATCAGGTCGAAAATCAGAAATCAGGCCTGTGGATGGCCAAAGGAGCACTGGCCAGTGCGACTCATCCCTCTGCTCTCAGGGGAGGTGCAGGTGGCGGCCCAACAGCTGCCTGTCCAGAACCTCCTGGTCTTCGCCGACCTGAAGCGAGCCATCCTGCAGCGGGTCGGCCGGAACCCAGAACAACATCGCCAGCGGTTCCGGTCACTGGATCTGGGCGAGGGTGGCCGGCCCTTCGTGTTGGCTCAACAGCTCCGGGAAGCCTGCCGCAAA
>NW_015544202.1:68386-71874 GCF_001515605.1 Sinocyclocheilus anshuiensis
TCCGGCAGCGGGTCGGCCGGAACCCAGAACAACATCGCCAGCGGTTCCGGTCACTGGATCTGGGCGAGGGTGGCCGGCCCTTCGTGTTGGCTCAACAGCTCCGGGACGCCTGCCGCAAATGGCGACTGGCTGGTGGAGGCGACGTCGAGCAAATCCTAGATCTCGTGGTACTGGAGCAGTTTGTCAGCCGTCTCCCAAGGAAGACGACAGAGTGGGTCCAGTGCCACCGCCCGGCGTCACTAGACCTGGCCATCCAGTTGGCGGAGGACCAGATGGTGGCGTGCCCAGGAGTCGGCGAAACTCTGCCCGCTGTCTCTCTCTCTCTCTCTTCCCCTAATCCCTCTGTTCCCTCTCGACCTGTCCCTTTTCCCAGGTCCCGTCCGGGTCTTCTCCCCCGAGTGCAATGCCGTTCTCTCCGCTCTCCCCACGCCAGTCCCTTGACCCACTTCCTGCCACTAAGGCGGCGGGGAAGCCCGGGCCGGCCTGTTGGCGTTGCGGGGACCCAGGACATTTTATTGATCGGTGCCCAGTAATGGAGGTGGGGGCACTGATCCGGGTCCCGGACGACCCACAGGCTGCAGCGGCCAGCGGTTCCGGTCGCTGGATCTGGGCGAGGGTGGCCGGCCCTTCGTGTTGGCTCAACAGCTCCGGGACGCCTGCCGCAAATGGCGACTGGCTGGTGGAGGCGACGTCGAGCAAATCCTAGATCTCGTGGTACTGGAGCAGTTTGTCAGCCGTCTCCCAAGGAAGACGACAGAGTGGGTCCAGTGCCACCGCCCGGCGTCACTAGACCTGGCCATCCAGTTGGCGGAGGACCAGATGGTGGCGTGCCCAGGAGTCGGCGAAACTCTGCCAGCTGTCTCTCTCTCTCTCTCTTCCCCTAATCCCTCTGTTCCCTCTCAACCTGTCCCTTTTCCCAGGTCCCGTCCGGGGTCTTCTTCCCCGAGTTCCACCCCGGGGATGGGGTGGGCCGATCCTGGAGACCTCCGGTAGCCCGAGAGTGCCGCCCCGGGGGGCGGGGCTGGCCAGGGCCGGCGCAGTGGCAATGCCGTTCTCTCCGCTCTCCCCATGTCAGTCCCTTGACCCACTTCCTGCCACTAAGGCGGCGGGGAAGCCCGGGCCGGCCTGTTGGCGTTGCGGGGACCCAGGACATTTTATTGATCGGTGCCCAGTAATGGAGGTGGGGGCACTGATCCGGGTCCCGGACGACCCACAGGCTGTCCCCGATCAAGCTGGACTGTACCAAATACCTGTGAGTATTAAGGGGAGTACCTATCTGGCTTTGGTGAATTCGGGTTGTAACCAGACCTCGATCCACCAAGTCTGATTCAGCTCGGGGCATGGGATAAAAGCCGCGTGGTTCCGGTACGGTGTGTGCACGGGGATGTGGTAAAGTATCCTGTAATGCCCGCAGTTATTCAATTTCGAGGGAAAAAGCATAGTGTAGAGGTTGCAGTTAACCCGCACCTCCGACATCCGCTGATTTATCCGCGGGATACTAAGCCAGGGGAACGGAGCGCGGATGAGGGGCTAACCCTCGCGGAGCGTGATGATTTTCCCCTGGAGCAGTCCCAGGATGACACTAAAATGTGCATTTGAACAGGTCCAATCCATCGACGGTCAGCGTCTCCAACCGGCTCGTCCGCTGTCCTATCCCTATTTTGCTATTTTAAAAGATCGGTTGTATCGAGTGACACAAGACACTCAGACAAAGCAGGATACAACCCAATTATTAGTACCTAAAAGCCGTCGGGAAATGCTATTCCAGGCGGCTCATTCTAATCCAATGGCGGGACATTTGGGACAGGCAGTGACACTAAACTGCCTCATGACCCGATTCTTTTGGCCGGGCATTCACGAGAATGTGCGCAGATGGTGCGCGTCTTGTCGTGAATGTCAGCTGGTAAATCCACCGGCCTCCCCAAAAGCACCTTTGCGCCCTCTCCCTCTTATGCAGGTCCCCTTCGAACGAATTGACGTACGTTACGCGAACTGTATGAATTGTTGGGTATTAAATCGATTCGCACCAGCGTCTACCACCCACAAACAGACGGGTTGGTGGAACGATTTAATCGCACATTAAAAACCATTATTCGGAAGATCGTTCACGAGGACGCTAAAAATTGGGATGAGTGGCTGGAGCCCCTCTTATTTGCTGTGCGGGAGGTCCCGCAAGCCTCCACGGGGTTTTCCCCCTTCGAGCTTCTCTATGGACGGCAGCCCCGCGGGCTGCTGGATGTCCTGAGGGAAACTTGGGAGGACGGGCCTTCAGAAAGCCGAAACGAAATTCAATACGTGCTGGACCTGAGAACAAAACTCCACACCTTGGGGCGGCTGTCAATGGAGAATTTGTTACAGGCCCAGGACAGGCAATATACACTGAACAAAATTACGAATTGGAGATCTTGATTATGAGGTAATTCGTACAGACAGGGGCGGAGCGCATCAGATCTACCACCTCAACCTCCTCAAAAAGTGGAGCGAGGCGGAATCAGTGATGTTAGCGACGGCAGTGAGTGAGGAGGATGATCTCGGGCCAGAGGCGAACATCAAACATCAATCCCTGGCTCTGGCCCCTGGAGGAGATCACCTCTCACCCTCGCAGCTCACTGATGTAGCTAAGCTACAGGCCGCTTTTGCGGATGTGTTTTCGCTCCTGCCTGGCCGAACCGACCTCATACAGCACCATACTGAGACTGAGACTGAGCCGGGAGTGGTGGTTCGCAGCCGGCCATATCGATTACCTGAACACAAAAAAAAGGTCGTTCAGACAGAATTAGAGGCAATGCTAGAGATGGGGGTAATAGAGGAGTCCCACAGCGATTGGGCGAGCCCGATAGTTTTAGTACCTAAAACAGACGGCTCCGTGCGATTCTGTGTGGATTATCGCAAGGTGAATGCTGTGTCGAAATTCGACGCATATCCCATGCCACGAGTTGACGAATTGCTTGATCGGCTGGTTTTGACTAATTCAAATTCCTGGGCATTGAGAGGGATCTGTTGCATAGGAGAGGCGGTAACTGTGATAGAAAACTCTTACAAAGAGAAGTGTGGCGAGGGGGGCGTGGTTTAGCGTGGTTTGCAGCGGGAGGGAGCGGTCAAAGACGAGCGGTGAGTAAGTAGGTCAAGTGCAGAATGACATTCACCTGCTTCTACTTACAGTGATTTGCGTGGGGAGACCGTAAAAGGCCACGGCGGATCAGAAGCAGGAGGGAGAGACCGACTGAGGACTCGTGGCCCAAGTGACCGAGAATACAGCCAACATTCTCTGAGTTTATGTTGTTTGATGCGTGTGATCACGCCTATGCTTATAATTTTGGGACTTCTTCCTTTCCCCTAAACGAACTTTATAACAAGAAGCTTTTTGCACTTTTGAGTTGAAATCATTCTGGATTATCAGATCTGGGGAAGGGTACAGAAACATTTCTGCAGCATTGAAAGTGCCAATGAGCACAGTGGCCTCCATCATCTGTAAATGGAAGAAGTTT
>NW_015544203.1:0-4179 GCF_001515605.1 Sinocyclocheilus anshuiensis
CGTTCTTTCCAGCAAACAAGGCGTTTCTTGACATATTCATCAGCTATAAGAAGAATATGTTGTTTCTGGAGTCTACACTTTGTGCGATGTCCATGATGATTACTAGTACGGCAATCTTGATCATGTTGACGGATGACTGAAGTTCCCGTATGTGATTCTCTGCGTTGTGTATTTAATTTATTTTTTTTTGTCTTCTGTGACAGTTGGCTCGGCAGTGGGTCTAGTTGTCTTTTAGAGGTTGTGGCTTCATACGCAGGTGAGGAGGTCGGTGCGTATGGGTCTCGGGACAGCCATCAAGTGGTATCTGCACAGAGTAAGAAAGAAAACAAAAGACGACAGAGCAGTATTTGTTGTAAAAGACTGCAAACACTAAGGTTGTATCCTTTGTTCGATCTGAGTCTGCTATTGTTGTTCCTTCTTTCCCCATTTCTTAATTCCTGCGACACCTAAAGAACAGTGAGGTAAGGATGGACTAGTGGATGGGGAAGGCCTATTAGGGATTCTTCACCCCAGGGTTGGCCCCCGAAGCCTGTTGCATTCGGTTCTTCCCTGGGCTCCTCACTGGTCCGTGTGTCCTATCCTATCCCTGTAGGTGGAGGAACAACTTTACAGTGTGAAACATGAGTCCAGGTTTTCCTTCCCTGACACAACACTGCAGCTGCTGTAATCAACATCACTTGATGTGGTCCGTGCCACTTAGGCTCTAACGGCTTGTTTCTGAATGACTTTATCATGACCCACTGACCTCCCTGACACAACACTGCAGCTGCTCTAATCAACATCACTTGATGTGGTCCGTGCCACTTAGGCTCTAAAGGCTTGTTTCTGAATGACTTTATCATGACCCACTGACCTGGGATGATTGTGTGTCCACCTTCTGGTGGAGTCTGCCAACACGACTCAGCTCTCTCTCTGGCACTCTGTACGCTGGCAGCGCTTCGACCCATGGTACTCCTTCCTGATGCATTTTGCTTAGCCCGGTTTTGATTGTTCTGTTTGCTCATTCAACCTGTCCTGATGCTTGTGGCCTGTATGGGCGTGAAGATTCCACTTAATCTTCAGCATTTTAGACACTTCCTTGACTACCTGTCCTGTGAAGTGTGTACCTGACGCTCTCATACTACACAGTACCGCTTGGCAGTGCTCCGACCCATGGTACTCCTTCCTGATGCATTTTGTTTAGCCGGTTTTGATTGTTCTGTTTGCTCGTTCAGCCTGTCCTGATGCTTGTGGCCTGTATGGGCACTGAAGATTCCACTTAATCTCCAACATTTTAGACACTTCCTTGACTACCTGTCCTGTGAAGTGTGTACCTTGGTCTGAGTCAATGCAATCTGGTAATCCCCATCTGGGAATGAAATCAGTGACAAGACATTTAGCAGTATGTGCAGCTGTAGCACGCCCTGTTGGATAAGCTTCTATCCATCTCAAGAATTTGTCTATTACTACCAAAACGTCAGTTTTTCCATTACAAGGAGGCAACGATATGTAATCAACTTGCAGGTGACGAAATGGTCCTGGTGGAGCTGGGGTATGTGTTGCTGCTGTAGTTGCTGCTGGCACATCATTATTTTTCTGACATGTAACGCATGTCTCTTGACTGTTTCGGTCTCTTGACTGTTTCGGTGGCTACATTTCTGAATTTTGGATTCCACCATTGATTTGAGAACCTGTGATTCATCGTTGCTGGACCACTGTGACCCAAATTGTGTATTTGTTGAGCCAAATATGGCAGCAGTGATTCGGGAGCGACATACTTTCCCCCTTTGGTCCAGCAACCGGATGAATCCACTGTAGCTCCTTTGTCTAACCATGCCCATGCTTCATATAGAGGAATGTCTTTGTACAGATCAATTCAGGAGGCAGAATTGTCTTCTGTGCTGTACTACCTGAATACACTTGTACAGTTGCATAGGAACAAGCTTGTTTAGCAGCTACATCAGCAAGAACATTACCTTTAGCTTCCATAGTATTATTAGCTGTGAGGTGTGCTTTCACTTTGATCCCCGCTAATTTCTTTGGAAGTTTCATGGCAAACATTAGATCTTTCACTAATGCAGCATGCTTAATGGGGGATCCAGCAGAAGTTAGAAACTGTCTACTTTGCCAAATGACACCAAAATCATGAATTACCCCAAAAGCATACCTGGAATCAGTGTAGATATTTGCAACCGATCCTGAAGCTAGCGTGCATTCTCTAGTTAAGGCTACTAGTTCTGCAGCTTGAGCTGAAAAATGATCTGGAAGACGACCTGACACTACCACTTCACTGGTGGAAGTGACTGCATAACCTGCTCGTCTGTTACTTTCAATGACTTGAGCTGAACCATCAACAAACAACTCCAATTATGCATTCTCTATGGGAGTTTCTGTTACTTCACTCGTAGGTGCATATATAAGCATAACACAATCATGAGTCATTTCTCCTTCATCCTCTAACACAACTTCAGTCATTGCAGACATACATGAGGATGGGTTCGTGACTGACGCACGCTGTAAAACAATGTTCGGTGCTGTGAGGGTTGTTAACCAATTTCCCCAACGAGAGAAGGTGACAGAAGTGACTTTTGCTTGATTCATTAGTGCGGTGTAAGGAATTTAACTCTTTTATTTTAGCTCTTTTCATAGGGGGAATCGAATCTGAAGATTCAAAATCAACCTGATTGAACTGATTCCAAATTTGATAGTTTACACATTATCTAACGTTCGTCCAGCGAGCCAATAACATCAGTATATCTTACCAATTTGAATATTTGTACTATCCCTGGCCAAAGCTTGATACATGCTTGTGATAATTTATAAGCTACAAGCTAGGTAGCCGGATTTTTAAATTTGAATTCACGACACAAGACAATGATTCTTATAATGAGTCTAGATTACATTAAACTAAGCTAGAACACACACACCCACAGACATACACACAAAAGGTTCAGGAAATGAGTTGCTGCATTTGCATGAAGTTCCCAAAGTTCTAATACTTGTTTTTAGATCGCACCAAGAAAATCACAAAAGCAGAGATTTGTCTTATCTTTACTGCTTAGGATCGGTTAACACAAAGGCGAAAATTCACTGAATCTGTTCGGACATTGGGTTTTTGATCAAACTGCATAAATCCGTCCCACAGATCGTTGTTCCAATCAGACATTGGCTGCAGGGCGGGGCCACGCCCCGCAAGGTTCTTCTTGATGCATAAATTAACATGATGCTTCAATTTATCACATGGGAACATCCTTGCCAGATTTTATTAATACATCTATAAAGTTTCTTAATGCGAGTATCATACATATTTCCCACTTCTCATTCATACCAAAGTTTTGCAGATAAAATAAGCTTTCATTCAAGCTCAAATATCGGGTAGTTTGCATACACATTAATAATCTTATCTACTAAAAGGGGTTTATACAACATTGGTTAAACTTGCACCGATTACAGGAAACACATCACACATCATCAGACATAAACATATTATTTGTGAATATAGTTGACCTGTTATGCACATAAATGATTATCTGTTGAAATTGTCTGTTGTAAGTTTTGTTTCTTTGTCTGTGACAAAAGAAACGTAAGGGTTTCAGAAAGGGCAGGAAGTAGATGGTCAAACGTCATGTGATAGTCACGCATAGATCCCGTGTTTGCAGGCCTGAGGGCGTGATAAAATTACTGTCCTTTTCCTGTTTGGATATAATAGTTACATTCATTGGTGGTCACAAGACATCACGAGGTATCTATAAGTTGTAGTCCTCATACAAAAGATCTCTGTGGTAATGCCAGCGGGCGGAAGGCGAGCGATAGCTTCTAAAGCTGTATCAGCAGGAGTCAGATCAATAAGTTGCGTTCCTTCCTCCTTCATCCTTTCTTCCAATTCTGGATCGAGGACGAAGGAATACTGTTTGAAGAAGGGTGAGATTTCGAGTTCGGCCTGATACTCGTCGTCGGTAAGGTGATACAATGCTAAATCGTCAATATCGAGGATCGAACCCTTAGGGACATTGATCCATAAAGTTTGGTTGGGCAGGATAATGCGCGTGGCAGTGTCGTGTCAATCGTAGGTGAGGGTAGCCGTACGCGCTGGGGTGTTGACTAGCCATCGGTTTCAACGATTTACGACAAAAAAAAAAAAAATTTGGGGAAAGGAGGCAATCCTAGTTCCGGGACCTGGATTTAAAGTTGAGTTAAGGG
>NW_015544203.1:4333-6424 GCF_001515605.1 Sinocyclocheilus anshuiensis
GCCAGTGGGCGGAAGGCGAGCGATAGCTTCTAAAGCTGTATCAACCGGAGTCAAATCAATAAGTTGCGTTCCTTCCTCCTTGATCCTTTCTTCCAGTTCTGGATCGAGGACGAAGGAATGCTGTTTGAAGAAGGGTGAGATTTCGAGTTCGGCCTGATACTCGTCGTCGGTAAGGTGATACAATGCTAAATCGTCAATATGGAGGATCGAACCCTTAGGGACATTGATCCATAAAGTCTGGTTGGGCAGGATAATGCGCATGGCAGTGTCGTGTTGATCGTAGGTGAGGGTAGCTGTACGCACTGGGGTGTTGACTAGCTATCGGTTTCTGACGATTTCGGCTTGTGTTGCCTCGATTTGGGACCGTGGTGTAGCTTCGGCAGGGCAGCTAGTATCAGGTCTAATGGATTCTAGGCCGCAGATGCCCTCGGTATTATTGCGGACGAAGGGTTTACTAGGGCAGAGGTAATGAATGTCCTTGGTGAGCATACACATTTTCAGATTTGGGGCCAGATACAACTGCTCGTTGTTATCGTGATACGCGACAACTTCAGGAGTGTGTATTTTGACATAAGTGTTACTCTGCCAAAATCCCACATTCACAACGTCTTTTAGCCGGTAAATGTTATTGGAGTCGATAATCGGTAAACTGAGGAGGAAGGCCAAGTCGCCTGCTTCGGGGTCTACATATAAGGGAATAGCGCTGCCCAGGGAAAAGGCGAGATGGGTTTGGATGGGACTAGCAGGGCCCATAGTGGCGGAGGCTAGGACCTTTTGGACAAGGCTAAGAGGGATCAAGTAGTGCGGAATCCTACCCATGGCTAAGTTATCAATTGAGGAGCTTACTTCTCGTAGCATGTTGGCCATGAGGGTAGTTAGGAGTTGTATTTGAGCTAAATCTTTTTGTACGACCGAAAATAGTTTGTTGATGGTTTGGTTTAGAAGGGTGCTATTGGTATTTAGAATTGTGATGGCGCCGTTCAGCGACTTCCCAAAGGTTTGTAGGGCGTGGCTCTGGACTGAGAGCTGCTGTCGTATCTCAGGCATTTCAGCCTGGATTTTGCCCACATGTCGCCTCACGGTGGCCAGATTCACAGCATTAGCGGTGTTCATGCCAATGTTAAACAGAGTTCCTACAGCCGCAGCAGCCCCCAGCAGGGCGCCCAAAAATCGTTTGGGATGCCGGTTGTACCCGCTTAATTCAGCCTGGGTTACAGTCATTTTCTGTAATTGGTGCAGCATGTGGTTCACATCTGCCTGGGCGTGGGCGAGGCTTTCTCGAGTCCAAAGGGCACCGGCCCAAGTGGTTTGAGCGGTTGAGAGGGTATAGTGAGCTCTGAAAACATCAAGTCGGACGAACACCTTTTGGGTGTACGTTTTGCAGTTCGTTATCAATAACCCCGGTTGTTCACGGAGTACGATCCCCAACGCTGGTCCTGGCGACGCAACTTCTGGCTGGGACATAACCCCAATTACGCAGAGGGTCAAAACGGCAAGTCCAAACATCTCCCTGGTAACAGAACAGAAAAGAAGGAACAATTAGCAGCGAAGATCGTGGTTTGGCGGGGTCGCCTCGATCGGTTGGCAACGGCTTTTCACAATAATTTACGACAATTTTTGGTGAAAGGAGTCAATCCTAATTTCAGGACCTGGATTTAAATTTGAGTTAAGGGAGTTCCCTGGCAAGGGGACTAGGGGGGAAACGAAAACGTAGAGAGAGAGGTAAAAGGAAAAACACAAAGGGACACAAGGACACTGAATGAGGTTAGACGGCAAGGGCAGGTGTCACATGTGTAGGACAACTCCTCTCTACTAGAGGTTGATCCTAGTAGTGCGGCGGAGGAGAGTGTGTAGGTGTTGTGTTTAAGGAAGGTAGCTATATGTCTTCCTAGAATGACAGAAGTTATGTTAGTGTGGTGTAGAGTATGGGATTGTCGGTCTGTGTCAGTTGGTTTGATCTTCCCCCTTTTCCTGTCGGTTGGAGCTCTGGTGCCTCTTTATCTGGTTTCGATGGACCCATCGAAGGACTGGCTCGCTGCGCCCTTGTCCGATTTTGATTCGATAGGCAACAGGTGAGAGCTTGTCCACAAT
>NW_015544203.1:6889-7333 GCF_001515605.1 Sinocyclocheilus anshuiensis
TAATTGCACACTCCCAGAAAGCTTCGTAGCTCAGAAATGTTAGTGGGTGTCTTTATGTTTTGGATTGCTTGGGTGCGACTGGACTGTGGTTCGATACCGTCTTGTCCGACAAGCAGCCCGACATATTTAACTTTGGTTTTGCACCATTGTCCTTTGCGGAGGGCGATCTTTGCTCCTGCTGTTGTCAGCTGGTTCAGGACGTGATCGATTTCTTTGAGGTGGTCTGCCACACTTGAGCTTTTCAAAAGAACATCATCCAAGTAAACGAGGTTGCCTCTGGTTCTGGCATCAGGGCATGCTTTGTTCAGGAAGATTTTGAATTCAGCAGGTGAGTTGGCATAGCCAAAGGGGCACCGTGTGAAGGTGTATTCTCGATTGCCAAAGGTGAATGCCAGCTTGTGTTGGTCATCAGGGTGGACAGGGATTGTCCAAAATCCAGAGGCG
>NW_015544203.1:7456-7991 GCF_001515605.1 Sinocyclocheilus anshuiensis
GAACCTCTTTGAGTCCTTGGCGATCTGCTTCCTTGTGGAGGGCATCCGCCTCACTCAGGATCTGTTGGATTTGTGCACCGAACCCAGTGTAGGGTTCCTCTGTTGTGGAGTCATTTGAGGGGCTCTCGGCCTTGACGGTCACCTGTGCAGGTGATTCTGTCGCTGGCTGTGTTGAGACAGCATAGACCGCGAGGTGAGTGTCATCTGTTATTTCTGATCGGCAGACGCTTTCTCTGGGCACTGGCAGAATAGAAGTGATGGCAATGGTTCCATTGGGTCTTGTGAACGTTACTGTGTCATCATATTCATCTGACAGTAGTTGGACTGGTATGTGGCCTATGACCGGAACCGTTAGCTCAAAGTCATGGAATGTCTGGTTGATGAGCCATCCCAGGTGACTGGCTTTGGGAATGTTGATGTCTTTGGCCGTACAGTTGTTGAACAATACATACACAGCACGAGATGACACTTCAATGAGAGGTGTGGCTTCCAAGGTCAGTCCTAGTCTTAGGCAGGTCCTGGAAGGTTGGAAGAA
>NW_015544203.1:8143-8728 GCF_001515605.1 Sinocyclocheilus anshuiensis
TTCGATGATGATGGAGAGGTAAAACTTTCTTGCTATACCTTTCTCAATGAGGTCGCCCAGATCGCCCAGGACTGGAGTTTGGGATGAGACAGGTAGGATGTCAGGACTGATCTGGTGTTCCTCAGAGGAGTCAGAGGAGTGCAAGACAGCACTTTCAGGAACTTGAGTGGTTTCGTCAGCAGGTGTTTGTTGGACACTGCTGTGATCTGACGCATCAGGTGTTGGGTCAGTTTCTGACTGTTTTGCGGGTTGTTCAGGTAGGATTTCTTGTCCGTCTGAAGTTATGGAGGTTACGGTTCTCTGAGAGTGAGGTGAAGGAGTGCTGTTCTCTGTGGCTGGTTGGGTCAGATGGTCGCTGCCTTCTCTTCCGGCTGCTAGTCAGGCTGACTCTGGTTTCTCTTTCTTTTCCCACTTCCGATCCTCCTCCTTTCAGTGGAAGAACTCTTTCATCATCATTTTCATCAGCTCTTGTGAGTCGAAACACGGTGATGTCTTTTGTTCTTGTGTGGATTCAGTTTGAGCTAGGTCAGCTTGGAACCTTTGCGAGTTCCTTCGTTGATTCCTTGGACTGGTTGCTCCAGGGTG
>NW_015544203.1:9427-10520 GCF_001515605.1 Sinocyclocheilus anshuiensis
AGGTTCTTGAGGTTGCATTTATGGCAGTCATGATTCGAAGGGGGCCTGAGTCTGAGTCAGGCGCCTGCAATGAGCAGAGGAAAGGGTCCAGGTTCTTGCTGCTTGGAGTTGAGCTTGGCCCTGGCCCTGCCTTTGACATTGCATCATCAGTCAGTGAGTTGGCGGCGGTGCCTGTGGCTTGACATTGCGACTTGTTGGAGTCTGCTGACTGGAAGGGCAGAGGCTTGTGGACCTGCGTCCATATCTTTAGCTGCTTGAAGTCTATTAAGGGTTCAAAGCGATTAAGCAGGTCTTTTCCAATGAGGAGTGGATACGTATTGAGTGGTGAGACGTATACTGGGTGAACGAGGTCCATCGGTCCCACAGTTAGGTGAATTGGGGCCATATGTTTTAGTTGTAGGCCCATGTGGGAATATGCTTGAAGGTTCAGCTCGCACCTTTGAAGTTTGAGGGTGCTATTAGACCTCTTTGTTCTTTCTTGGACTTCTTCAAGGAGTTCAGTTGACATTAGAGTGATATCGGCTCCCGTGTCCAGGAGGGCTTCGACTTTGATGTGGCGTTCGATGATGATGGAGAGGTAAAACTTTCTTGCTATACCTTTCTCAATGAGGTCGCCCAGAAGTTGAGGGACTGGAGTTACATGTGTTTTAGTTGTAGGCCCGTGTGGGAATATGCTTGAAGGTTCAGCTCGCACCTTTGAAGTTTGAGGGTGCTATTAGACCTCTTTGTTCTTTCTTGGACTTCTTCAAGGAGTTCAGTTGACATTAGAGTGATGTCGGCTCCTGTGTCAAGGAGGGCTTCGACTTTGGTCGAGCGTTCGATGATGATGGAGAGGTAAAACTTGCTATACCTTTCTCAATGAGGTCGCCCAGGAGTTAAGGGGCTGGAGTTTGGGACGAGACAGGTAGGATGTCAGGACTGATCTGGTGTTGTTCTTCGGAGTGGCAGACGACCCAGACAGCACTTTCAGGAACTTGAGTGGATTCGTCAGCAGGTGTTTGTTGGACGCTGCTGTGATCTGACACATCAGGTGTTGGGTCAGTTTCTGACTGTTTTGCGGGTTGTTCAGGTAGGATTTCTTGTCCGTCTGAAG
>NW_015544203.1:10580-15642 GCF_001515605.1 Sinocyclocheilus anshuiensis
GTTGCTCCAGGGTGTGTCTGTCGTTTTCCCTTGGAGTTTTCGTTGGATTCCCACGAGCCTTTTCCTCTTGAGTTTCCAAATGAGTTTGGCTGATTCCATGATCTGTCCCATTGATTCTCACGAGGTCCGGATTGGTCCCAAGATTTTTCCCAGTTCAATTTCTTAGTCAAATAGGATACTTTAGCACGGAGCTCTTTGTTCTGTTCCTCTAGCTCTGAGTTACGCTGAGACTGTTGTGTAGCTAGCGCTAAACCAAATTCTCTGTGGCAGCAGATAATGCCATTCACATTGTTCTTGCGAATACATGCTCCTAGTACCTTTTTACACTCATCTACAGACCAAGTCTTGTCTGGATGGATCTCATATTTCTGAGTTAGTTCTTGTCTAACTTTCTCAGTGACTATTAGGTTCATTTGCACTCCTAACAGTGATTTGAATTCGCTATCTGACCACAAAGGAGTCGCGAGACCACCTTTTTCAGTTGTGGGGATCAGTCTAGCATTCTTTCTAAACATTTTGTGAGTTTCTTTGTTACCACACAATCAAAACACTAAAACTTTGCACTCTTCGGTCTTCACACGAGGAGGCCGTCACGCGACAGCTGCCGCGGTAAACTAAGCTTTTTTATACAAAATTCATTCAGCTGGACACACTTTCCTTATTTTTTCACAACAAATGGCCAAGCAAGCGCAGGCAGACGCTTTATTATCAGAGATTAGCAGACAGAATTATCCTGCTTACTTTTAAAGCTTTGCATGGTCTGGCTACTAACTATCTTCACAGACTGCTCCTTCCCTATTCTCCACCTCGTTCATTGCGGTCCTCTGATTCTCGCCTTCTTGCCATCCCTCGGTATCGCCTCTCTTCCATGGGGGGCAGATCATTTAGTGTTGTTACCCCTAAATTATGGAACTCTCTTCCCAGATCGCTCTGTCTTGCCAATAACCTGTCTGAATTTAAATCGCTGCTCAAAACTAATTTGTTTTCACAATGTTACCTTTCTTAAGATTACTTCTGTTTATTCTGTTTTATGTTGTCTTATCCATATATTACTCTCTGGATGTCTGATGTTCTCTTTACTTTACTTTCTGTATTATTGTTTGATTGTTTTTTTTATGTTATCCTCACATTTCTGATGTTTATTGTAAAGTATCCTTGAGCTCTGGAAAGGCGCTATATAAATAAAACATTATTATTATTATTATTATTATTATTATTATTGCATGTGCTGCTGAGAGATGCATCAGATGCTGAGTTTGAATGGACTGACTCTGGTGATTGCAGCTTTAAAGCATTGAAAGAACTACTTTCTAGAAGCCCAGTGTTTGCATTGTTTGACCCTTCTCTTCACATAATAGTATTGACAGATGCATCTGATTATGGACTGGGAGGTGTTTTGAAACAAATGCACCCAGACAAGGTTGAGAGAACTGCAGCATTCTCTTCTAGAACCCCATTAAGTGGCTGAAAGGAAATACTCTATGGTCGAGAAGGAAGCGTCGGCTTGTGTCTGGGCCGAAGAAAAGTGGTGGCCGTATTTATGGTGTCAACACTTTACACTCAGAACTGATCATCGTGCACTCACTACACTAATGGCAACCAAGGGCATTGGCCGGGCTGGTATGCATGTTGCCCGGTGGTGAGCACGCTTGCTTTGCTACACATATGACATAGTATACCGACCTGGAAGCTTTAACTGTGCTGCAGATTGTTTATCCAGGCTGACATTGCCAACAGAATCAGGTGGTGCTCTGGAACCAGAAATGGTTGCTTTTGTAACTGGATTGCCTACTTTGTCTATGGAGGAGTTCCTTTCTGCTTCAGAATCCTGTCCAGAGTGAGCCATGCTGCGTTCACAAATCGGTCAGGGCTGGCTGAAAAACGGCCGTGAGCTGGATCCTGTTCTAGTGCCTTTCTTTAGCATCCGTGATGAACTGTGTGTTGATGGTGCGCTGGTGATGAGAGGTGAACATCGTGCTATTGTTCCTTCTGCGTTACGCAGTCAGCTAGTAAACTGGGCGCATGTGTAGGGTATCAGACCGATTCAGACAATTTAAGATTCGATCAGATTGGTGTTGAACAACCCAAAGAGCCGAATTCCACAAAGAGGCCTAAGACAACGTCATAAATCTGTCCACGATACCCTGGCGCCACGAGTCTGAAGCAAGTCCACCAACTAGCAGCTTTGAGCAGCTCACAGCATTAAAACAAAAGAACACTTATTGACAATTCCAAGGAGATTGTCAAATTTGGGGCAAGTAACCAAGATTAATGGTCAAAGACACAGCAAGTCATGACCATCACATGAGGAAAATCATTAGTAGAAACTGCATTGGGTGGTTTCCCCCCACCTAGAGGACAAGAACCAGACTGAGATTCCTTAGGAGGTCTTTTAACCTCTCTGGTCTTCACAGAACATGTCCTTATGTTCACAGAATGGCACAGAAACTGTCTTTTACAGATGTAGATGCACCAAAATGAACTCAAAATGACTTATAAACGAATATCAGTCCATTGCTTAACTCCATATCATGTATGTAACCCACACATTTGACTATCACGTCCTAATCACTCATTATGTATGTCTTTTGAATAACTATTGAATAGTTTATAGGTTTATATTCATGTTGGGTATGTTTGAGTTTGAAAATTCATATCAATCAGTACTTTGTAAAATGTATTATATTCTTGTTATAGAAATCATGTCCAAAATTATACTCTGCAAGAGCGGGAAAATTCGGACCATGTGACTGATGAGATGACATGTTGATTTATGAATTGGGAGGAGAAATATAGCAACACCCAAGCTAAGACAGTGTCTAATTGGTCAAAACACCAGTTGGGATGTGGCCAACAACCCGGCTTAAATACTCAGGACACCATCAAATTGTGTTTTTTAGTCATGCTTTTTAGTCATGCGTTTTAGTCATGCTTTTAGTCATCCCTTTTAGCCATGCAGCTTTTTAGCTTTTCGCTTCTAGCTTTTTAGTCATGCTTTTTTTTTAGCTTTTGCTTTTTAAGCTTTGCTTTTTAGCGCTCTTTGAGCGTGCTCTAGCTTACACGCCAGCTGCTCCTCCCAAAACCATGAGGAGAAACGCCACCTAGTCTCGTCAAACTTTACTTCTATTCCTCTATTTTAATTTATTTTCTTTTCCACTGAGAGTTTCGTGTTCTGAGTTAAGCTTTGCCGCAACAACGTGTCTCCGAGGTGACTGCCTCAAACCTTCAACCAGCCCACAACTCAGCATCTTCAGCCAACGCCCAACCACTGGCTTCCCAAGACGTCACTTCAACGACTACTGAACTTCCAGCCAATCAGCAATCTCGGGAACCCCCCTTTCTTTAACGATGACAACAAAGGGAACCCCCCTATACAGGCAACGCAAGTACCTCCAGATTCTAGCTGAACTAGTGCATTTAATATAAATTTTAACCTCATTGAGGAACTCAATGTCTGCAACTTGTCTGAATGCGTTGAATTGCGTTGAATGCGTGAATTGCACATATTGCTGTAAACTTGGGATTTCACATTTTCATTCTCTTAAACTCATTCTTTCCTCACTTTCTCTCTTTCTGCAACTTGTGTGAATGCGTTGAATTGCGTTGAGCCAGCATGGCTCACCTGCTGAACACATTGTGCTGTGTCTTGATTGGGAAATGTGTCATTTCAAGCCCAATCTAAAGGAATTGCAATTTTTTTCTGTTTAAAAGTGTACATTGCTGATGTTTTTACAGAGATGGTACATGTATGTATGGCCTGTGTTTGTATTGATGCTAAGAGTTTAAGACAGTGTATTTGTATGCATTTTAGAAGGACTCTTTATTGGTGAGGTTACCACATCATGGTCCAGTTTGAATATGGATTTAAAGTTCTTTTCGACGTGAGACCATAGTCTGGACTATTTTTGACTGCTCCTTGTTAGGAAGAGTCTGGTGTTTGTGAGCTGTGGCATGTTTTCATTACAAGAGGTTGGATTATTCATTTGCTATCAGCCAACTTCAGCTACGGACATATATATATATATATAGAATCTCACATATTAGATGTGATTCACTACATGCATTTAATTGTAATTTTTATTTAAGCAAAGAATTACTCTAAATGCACCTGGCATATTTCTTTGTAATTGTATGTGTAAATTGCAATGCACTTTTGTTTTTCTTTCAGTAGTAGTTCATCACTGGAGAAAATGTATCTAAATATGCATGTCACCAAACATTCATCTTTTAATTATTCTTATATCTTTATATTGTGATTACAAAATGCAGCAGCGCACGAGCAGGACCTTTATTTTGGTCTGGTGATGTGATGTCATAAGGCTGCGCCGGGCTCCTGCGTCTTTTCTAACTGGAAGAAAGGTTTATGTTTTAAGCTTTTAACGTGCTTAAATCGATGCAAATTATGAATTGCCAGTGATGAACAATGGAGATAAGATGGCTGTTAGCAACCTAGAAAAGGCTAAACTTTTAGTTCAAACATTTCTGTTTTCACATGACGAAATCCTACAGTCTTACATTGCGTTGTGTGCTTTCTTTTTCTTTTTTACTTTTGTGTATTTACATTTTTGTCTATATATTTTTTGGTCTATTTTGTATTTAATAAATCTATTGATTTGAAATCCCTTTGACTACTGAACATTTTTGACAATATAGACATTAGTTATGTGGTGACCGCATCCATTTCAGATGTATAATAACTGTTTTTCCTAAAGACTTAATTTATAGTAGCTGAAAAGTATTTAAAGTTAAACAGATTAATTGTTGTAGATCAGGAGTGAGCAACCCTGTTCCTGGAGATTTACCTTCCTGCGGAGTTCAGCTCCAACCCTAATCAAACACACCTGAACCAACTAATTAGGATCTAACTTTAGATCCTCGATACAACGATCATGTTGCAATTTTCATTTGAAAATTTAACTTTCAACGTAATACATATTCCAGTGCATGTGGCAAAGAGGTTTGCATACTTGAGCTAAGGAAAGAGGGTTGTACTAGAAATGCAAACAATAAAATTTTGTGTGTGTACAGTAAACAGGTGTGTGTGTGTGTGTGTGTGTGTGTG
>NW_015544203.1:15823-18223 GCF_001515605.1 Sinocyclocheilus anshuiensis
CTAATATTTTTAAAGAAAATGAGATATCAGAAAATCCATTAGACCTATACCATTAAACATGTTTGAGTTAAAAAGAGCAATAATTAGTGCTCAACAGACTACTCCGGGGAAAGATAGGGTATGTTATAAAATGTTGGCACACATGACAGATAACTCGTTAGAAATAATATTAAACCTGTTTAACCAAATTTGGGATACTGGACAACTTCCTTCAGTATGGAAACAAGCAATAGTACCCGTTCTTAAACCAGGGAAAGACCCATCAGATCCTTCTAGTTACAGACCATTTGCCTTGACTTCACATTTATGCAAAATCATGGAACGAATGATCACAGAAAGAATAACATACTTCCTGGAAAGTAAAGCTCTTTTATCTCCATATCAGAGTGAGTTCGTAGGAGTCGCAATACAATGGATTCTGTATTATTAATTAGTGCTCAACAGACTACTCCGGGGAAAGATAGGGTATGTTATAAAATGTTGGCACACATGACAGATAACTCGTTAGAAATAATATTAAATCTGTTTAACCAAATTTGGGATACTGGACAACTTCCTTCAGTATGGAAACAAGCAATAATAGTACCCGTTCTTAAACCAGGGAAAGACCCATCAGATCCTTCTAGCTACAGACCAATTGCCTTGATTTAACATTTATGCAAAATCATGGAACAAATGATCACAGAAAGAATAACATTTTTCCTGGAAAGTAAAACTCTTTTATCTCCATTTCAGAGTGGATTTCGTAGGGGTCGGAATACAATGGATTCTGTATTGTGCCTAGAGTCAGACATAAGGAAAGCACAGACCAACAAAGAAGTAGTAATAGCAGTCTTCTTTGATGTGGAGAAGGCATATGATATGCTCTGGAAAGAAGGATTACTGATCAAATTAAAATCATTAGGAATTAACGGTAGAACATATAATTGGGTTTTGGGCTTTTTATTTAACAGGAAAATACAAGTGAGGGTAGGTTATGAATACTCAAGAGTATACACGGCGGAGAATGGTACTCCACAAGGTAGCATGTGTAGTCCGTTATTATTCAACATAATGATTAATGATATTTTCTCTCAGGTTGAACAAAACGTAGGAAGATCTTTGTATGCGGATGACGGGGCTTTGTGGATTAGAGGCCGCAATAATGCAAGCTGCAATTGATGAAGTGGAAAAATGGACCAATCAATGGGGATTTAAATTATCTGTAGGAAAAACACAGGTTATTTGTTTTTCAAGGCGGCACAAAATCTCACCCCTTTCTTTGAATCTATATGGGCAACAACTGGAGCAAGTAAAAGCTGTTAGGTTTCTTGGGGTTTGGTTTGATGAAAAATTAACATGGAAAGTTCATCTGAATAAAATTAAGGACAAATTTAAAAAGGTCATCAACATACTTCGGTGTTTATCAGGACAGGAACGGGGAGCAAGTAGAGCATCTACATATATTGGGCACTCATAAGATCTGTTCTTGACTATGGATGTATAGCTTACATGTCAGCAGCAGAATCAAACCTCAAGGAATTAGATGTATTACAAGCTCAGGCCCTGAGAATCTGTAGTGGGGCATTCAAATCATCTCCGGTATCATCAATGCAGGTGGAAATGGGAGAAATGCCATTAAGAATTAGAAGATTAAAATTAATGATGGCATACTGGGTCAATCTCCAAGGACAAAATGAAAATCATCCTGTCAAAAGCGTATTAAAAGAATGCTGGGAACATAATGAAACAAATTTGACAAATTTTGGGTGGATCGGTGATGCGAAAGCAAGAAATATAGGATTACATCAATTACAGTACAGTAATACAGTATCAATTTCCTCAATTCCTCCCTGGTTATTCCCCTTGCCAACTGTTGACCTTAGTATACAGCAGGAACTGAAAGACAATTCTAATCAACTTCCGATATGGTATATAGTCCAGAAGTATTTTGAGAAACATTTCCCACAGTCAATGGTTTTATTCACAGATGGATCCAAGGATCCTGACACAGGATAGGCAGGTGCAGCAGTATATACGTATTCCAATGTGTGAGTTTTATATTAAGAAAAGAGTAGCCAACCATTTGTCAGTATATGCTACAGAGCTATTGGCAATATTATTGGCCCTACAGTGGATAGAAGAGAAGGAAATAAATAACACTGTCATTGCATCTGATAGTTTTTCAGCTCTTGAAAGTATAAAATCTGGCAGGTCATCAGTTAGGATGAACGTAATAAGTAGTGTAACTTTTCAATTACTTTATAAAAGTACTGTAACTGATTACATTTTATTACTTTTTGATTACTTTTCTGCATTTCTAATGTTTTCAACTGTTAATCATTTTCAAACATGTAAACCAGGCAGGGTTAAACTTACAATATGTGCTCAACACTGAAAACTGTCAGACTTTCGCAATGC
>NW_015544203.1:18512-22045 GCF_001515605.1 Sinocyclocheilus anshuiensis
CAAGTCTCACACTTTTTATTTTTGGCATTTTTGCCTTTATTGTGATAGGACAGATCAGACATGACAGGAAGTGAAGGGGGGAGGGCAGGATTGGGAAAAGTCCTCAAGTCAGGATTCAAACATGGGACACCTGAAGCACAATGGCGCTGTATGTTAGCACACTGCCCACAAGGCTATCGGTGTGAACACACTTTTTACTTTTTATGATTATTTGCGAATCGCGTTTGCTCTTCCACAGAAGAGAGGGGCAGAGCTCATTAGCATGTAAAGAGAAATGCACCGAAATGAGTCGCTGTGAACAGAGCTGTTTTTGACAAGGTTTACACGAAACACTGAGACCATTTCAAGAATACCCTAGAGCATATTTAAAATAATAACAAGAAATAGTTTAATAGCTATGATACTGTTTTTGAAATCAAATCTTTGCATATAGCTATGACCGGAAACACTGGAATCTAACAATGCCTTAGAAAAAAAAAAAAGCATATACATAAACTCTATCGGATAAGCATGTTCTAAATTTCTGAAACATTGGTGTTTCATATTTTAGAGCAGTCACTGCAATTTATGAAAGAACTCAATTAAATCTGTATGTGTTAGTGTGTGTAAAAACATCAGATGTAACCCCCTTTGTAATCCTTTAGTAACTGTAATTTAATTAACGTTACACATTTTTTCTCTGTAACTGATTACAATTACTTTTTGTAATTAAATTACGTAACCCCATCTCATCATGATGTCCAAAAAACATTGTAATATATATGTATATGTGTGTGTATGTGTATATATATATATATATATAATGTTTTGTTTGTTTTATATGGCCCTTTCCCCTCTTTCCCATCATATATATTGCATTAATCTTGATCCACACTCCAGTCCAGTCGGTGGCGGTAATGCACCTATAAGCTGGTTTGCCAACCGCCAATAAACACCAAAGAAGAAGAAGAAGACGACGAAGAAGAAATCGATGCAAACCATCTATATTATAGTATGTGAAGGCGATTTAATGACCATTTTTTATCCAACATTAATGAAAGTTATTTTGTGTAAAGTGCATCCGCACGTTTGTAACAGAAAAGGTGCGTAGCTTTTCGAGACTGAGACAACTGAATCCAATCACACCGAGATTTAGTTTGCATTTGTGTTTCTTTCTGTTCGTTCTTCTGATAAAGTGTGCAAACCAAGCCCTCGGCGAAGCGACTGAGATCGCGACACTGTTATGATACAGATGGCGTTTATTAAAGAGGAGAGAGAAGCCGTGAGGATTGAAGAAGCGTTCAGAGGCACACATGAAGATACTGAGACACAAACAGGTCGGTTTTCGATCTCAAAACTAAACGCAATCATTTCATCTTTATCAGAATGTCTACTTCTACAAAAATGAACGATATTTTTGAAAATGCCATAATTAAAGCCGTTTATTTTACATGGAGCTATAGAAGGAGAAACACACTGTCAAATACCACAGTTCTTTTCTGACGTCTCATTTACTCATTTACTTACCTCCTACTTTTAATGTTGTAAAAAATCAAATACATTGCTGGACAATAACCCCTCATTTGTATTCTATGATATTTTCCCTATATTTTCCTAATGACAGTTTTATGATTTATGGGTTGTATAGAGAATGAGGCGTTACGTCACGATCTTTTCACCCGCGTTGCATTTCGGGAAGGCGCCTCTATATTAGCGCGATACGCTATCCGTTCCCATGGTTACTTCTCATTCTCTATAAGGATAAATGCTTATCTTTTGTTTTGTTTTTGCCTTTAAGTTAAACAACCATTCATTCTTCATTGTATGGTTTGCAGGTAAGAGAAGCTATTTAATCGCACTGCATGATACATAGATTGTTTCTCTCTCTTAGAGAGGTTTTGTAGAATTGTGTTTACAGTGTTGACCTGATTAGCTGAAAACCTGCCGCTCGCTGCTGCTTCAGCCATCATTGGTAGATTATTATCCAAATAAAGTGCGCGTTCAACAAGCTGACAGAAGTCCATCCATTTCTTTGTTGGAAACTTTTAAATGACAAAGTACACTTGTTGTCATAAATATTAATTTTTCCATGGCCACGGAGGAGAACCACAGATCGTCAGTCACAAACTCGCAGTACTTTTCATATTTATTTCAACAAATGACAAGCAAAATCAAATCGCTAGACAGTGATGCTAAAGACATGCAGATGAGGCAGAATATCAACGCCACATGTTTAAACGTTAAGCATTTCCTCTCTTTAGAAAACCCTAATGTAGAAAGTGCTTCTGGATTTGCTTCCCTCGGTGTTTTTACACAGAAAAGGCGAAAAACATTGTTCAGTTTTCTCTCAGAACGATGATCTGAGTTACTATTGCAATTCTCGATGACGTACACTGGTGACAGTTTTTTAAAATCATGACAAAAAATCAAATACTGCCCTAAACTCAATGGTGCAAAGTCACGCTATCCTGCAAAACTTTTTTTTTAATTCTATACAACCATAAACCATTCTGTTTTTTGCAGTGTATGACGTCAACATACCTTATTACCCCTTATTTACACTGCATGCGTCTGCGGCGCGTTACGGCTCCGAAGCGGCCACTCTAGTCAATGCTTGTGTTTACACCAGCCGCGCCGCTTCGCTAAAGATAGGCGCCTCACCTATTTTTGATGGTAAGAGTGTGCGCTCGAACATGCTCTAGAACAGGGGTGGGGAACGTTGATCCTGGAGGGCTCCTGGAGGTGTCCCTGCAGAGTTTAGCTCCAACCCTAATCAAAAACACCTGAACCAGCTAATCAAGGTCTTCGGGATGCATTTAGTTTTTTTTTTCTAGGGTTTTTCCTAGAACCACTCTCGCGATACTTTGATGTCATACACCGAGCAGTCTGCACAGCGCTGCTTCAAGTCGAACACACCTGTTGGGTTTGTGGTGTTGTTGTTGTACGCGCTAGGGAACGTAGATGTGCCATATGCAATTGCGTCGCTATATCATTGATATCGCGTGATATGCATGGCCGGACTTACCATTGTGCTTGAATGGGCTGCAGCCCAGGGGCCCCGCCTTGTAGGGGGCCCCGCCTTAACCCGTTAACATTTGTTCAGTTATGTGCCAGTCAGAAATTATTAGCCGCATTTCAACTGCGCACACGGGCCAGCCGGGGCTAACAACTTCCAGCTTCCAACTACGACATTCAAAGCCATAATCAAACAGCATAAACTGGAATTTATGATTTTTTTTCACATCGAAAAAGGACACGCGTATTAAATCACGTCTGTGCTGCGACGAATCTCCGATTAATTTGTGATCACAGGGCTACTTTAAACGGTTCCATTAAGCCTTTCACCCAAAAGAGCGCACATTTACAAAGATAATGATAAATTCTCACGTTCACGCCTCACTTCTTTACAGAGGATGATTCTATATTATATTAATGTTCCACTAAATTAATTTTAAGAGTTTTGAGCGCTCTCTCCCGTCCAAAGAATATAGAATACCCTAATATCTTAAAGGGACTTTGTCCCGTCTCACTCCCTCCACACAAAGTGGAGCAGA
>NW_015544203.1:22104-22516 GCF_001515605.1 Sinocyclocheilus anshuiensis
CTCATTTCAGCAAACATTTATTTAATATACAATGTAGGTTAGATGAGTAAAAACAAATTCACACAGAATATCAGATTAAGGCCCAATCCCAATTCTATTTTATACCCCTTCCCCTTCCCCTCCGCCTACCCCTTCCCCTTGTCCCTTGAAACAGAGTGTCAAGGGGTAGGGGTGAAAATATTCCCCTAAGAATTGGGACACCCCTACTATGCCGTCACACATCGTCATACATCGTCATACATCGTCTAGCTCCTACAATACACACACCTATACTGGTGTGCTGGTGTGTGCATTAGAGCCTTTAATTACCGTTCTATATTAATGCGCTACTTACTGACACACACACTCAAACACACACACACACACACACACACTCAAACACACACACACACTCAAACACACACACACACTC
>NW_015544203.1:23611-24921 GCF_001515605.1 Sinocyclocheilus anshuiensis
ACTTGCCTAATCGGGTCAGTGTTGCATCATCACAAAAGTTTATTATTTGCACTAGGTTTCTGGGCGCTCACGGTCACATCCAAAGCGCCGAGCACAGGAAGCCGCCTCACAGACACCTCAAGAAAAAGTTATTGTTTAATTGTTTTCAACCTTGCATTTTAATAAATAGTTACATAAAGACAATTAAACGGTCAGTAATAAATAAACAAGTTACTAGCAATAGCACAAGGATACAAATGAAACAAACTGTGTTTGAACTTTTTCAGGTAGACTAGCCTAAAACTAACAGTAGCTTCTACTATTCAGGAATGTATATAGAAGTATATAGAAATACCATGATGTATAAAGTCATAGATATAGATTATATTTATATATTAATCCATATTAAATATGAAAAAGTTATTTAGTCAAGAGCAGATTTGAGCAGACAGCAGGTATGACAGACTGAAAGACAGCAGGTATACTAAAAGCTGCTGTCATTTTCATAACAAATGTTAATGTTAACAATGTTAATTAATTAGGCCTATTGGTTATTGTTAATTAATGTTAACAACAAAAGGCAAAATCACTCACTGCTCTTGACTGAATAACTTTTGTAACTTTAATTTTAAGAATTAATCTGTTGTTTAATTTACAGTTTATTCCATTTCTGCAGCATTTCTGTACCTGAATGTTTTCCACCAAAACTGTTTCTAAAACGAAATTCAGGTCCTGAGTTGAATTTATAATACTGGCTAAGCAAATTACAATATACTTATGTAGCCTCAGAGTTCCCACGCTTCTTGAAAGTACTTGAATTTCAGGCATATGGATTCAAGGCCTGGAAAGTACTTGAAAACAAACATAGGTCCTTGAAAGTGCTTGAATTAAATTTGAAATAAATTTTGTTTATGGCGCTATTTAAAAATTGTCCTATATGTTCTGTCAAAGACAGAACAAGCGGCACTAATGATTGGGGGTGGAGATGGGGGAGTGCGAAAAAAAAACGTGTTTGTTGACGCGCAGACTAGAGATCTGAGCGGGACAGTTTTCTTAAGCCCGCTCCCCCTGAATTTCTGACCATTACCGCCCACTCCCGCAACGTGTGTGTCCCGCGTTATATTTAAAACATTAATCTCCACATGAATGTATGAATATAATTGCACGCATGCCACCTCTGAGCCTCATTAAACGTCTGAAAATGTACCTACAAGCTACTTTTGCGTTCTTCTGTGCCGCCTCTGTAGTACAAATTAATTTATTAATACTAATTTCATATGATTGGTAACTTATTTGTCTTATTCTACTTATTATATTGTTTTAAATAGAAA
>NW_015544203.1:25488-29132 GCF_001515605.1 Sinocyclocheilus anshuiensis
CTGTTTCTAAAACGAAATTCAGGTCCTGAGTTTAATTTATAATACTGGCTAAGCAAATTACAATATACTTAACATTCTGGCATTCAGTTATGTGATTATGTAGCCTAACTTATGTTCTCTGCATGAAGTAACGTCTGGCCTGTGCTTATTACAAAGCAAACAAATAGCATTAATAATCATTAATTTTCCTTAGCATATGCTATGATAAATCTGAACATTTGTGTAGAATAATGGAGCATTAGGTCATAAATATTGCCTTAAAAGTCATGGAAATTTATTGGTTGAACGAACCCTGCATTTAATGAGTGAATGCCTACGATATAGGCGTTAGCCTATCACACAAACTAGAGTGCTGTTTTTCCGAATATTTGCACGATGGCAAATGTACAATAAACAACAACTTACTGAGTAACTTTCAGACACAAAATTCTGTTTTGCCCCATCAACGCGTCTCCGAGCAACACCGTGTTTTGTTTCTCAGAATTACACAGTAAATGGTTCAAACAGGCTATTAGTACAGTCCTTTGCTAAGTTAAATTAATTAGATTTTAAACAAATTGGTTGATTTAAGGATTCAACTCACTCATTAAGACAGTCACTTGCTGCCACCTACTGGCGGTTGTAGTTTCATATTTTAAAAAGTAGCTCATTTCATTTTTTGCAATCATTTAATATTTCTACATTAAAATGTTGTATTTAAACTTAACATAACTTTTGCAAAATCCATCTATGGATTTTGTTTATAGTGATTTCATTTTATTGTTAATAGCCAACATGTTTTTTTATTCAGATTGAATTTATTAAATTTAAGAATCAGACATAAAAGGACACAGATATGACAATACATTTTCAAAATACATCTCTTTGTTTTTTTCTGCTCATTGTTATTTCAGGGTTTTGATCTCTCAACTGAGAGATCACATCCTGTTTATTGTATTATAGTGACTATTTAATATTATATCTAAACTTTATCTAGGCTAGACATGTTGCCTATTAATTGTATACAGTATATGAACTTGAAAGCATAAGCCCAGGGGCCCCCGACCCCATAAGTCCTGCCCTGGCAATATGACGCTTTTTTTTTTATCATGTAAAAATGTATACCGGTATTATCGTGGTGAGGTATGATATGGCACACCCCTACCTTGAATAGGAGGATCTTCCAGTATAGCCAATTGGTTTATATAAGAGTTGAAGAGGGTGGGACGTAAATTGAAGCCCTGTCTCAGTCCACACCTCTAGAGAATTTTTTTTACAATTTTGTTTACAATTTTGACTGCACATTGGCTGGCTGTGTACATTGATTTGATCAAATCATAGAATTTAATTAATAACCAATTTTAAACCATTCAAGCCCAAAAGAGAATGACAATCTACGCCACGGCACGTTGCATTCTGTGTAACAGTTGCCATATTTTGGGACACACTCAGGAGCACACAGTGACAACAAACACAAATCACCACAGAAAAAGCTGACCGCTTTGCAATAATATTTTTTGGGAAACAGCATACGAGCACTTAGGATAAAACTGACCAATATGTAAATCTCTTTAAATAATAATAATGATGATGATAATAATAATAATAATAAAAACATTGCTTACTGGTATGTCCGAAACACTGCAAATGTTCATTGCATTGTAAAAAACGAAGTTCATTCATAAACGAGACACTGCTGTGTTTGAATAGAGATGCGCAGCGGCTGAGCTGTGACTTTGTTTCAAACTATTTTCTACGACGAAATAGAGCAAAATCAGACAATAGTGTTATAGTCAGACAATGCAAGTCACTTAATAAAATAAAACTTCTTGTCTATTTAACTGTTGTATTAAATCAGTGTCACATTTACAAACTCCCTTTAAAATCATTAAAAGCTGTCACTCATCTTAGTTCATCGCGATCTCACATTTATAATCAACGAAGCTCTCTACACTGCGCAATGAATCTCTTATTTACACCCTGTCTACACTTTGCTTATGAAAGGATTCATGAGATATGTCTGTGATACATTACTCAATGCTGTAAAAACACGTAGAAACCTTTGAAGCTCCCCTCAGCGATCACAATCACAAGTATGATGAAGATCTGGTCAGTCGCACTGGTGCTCCTAAATATGTTTTCATAGTCGCACGCAGTAGTTTTCAGTCGCAAATGCGACTGAAATGGTCGCACTGTAGAGCCCTGTTAGGTGTATATGACTTTCTTCTTTCAGAAGAATCCAGTCAGTTATATTAAAAATGATCCTGGCTCTTTCAAGCTTTATAATGGCATGGGTGGGTGTTTTTGTTCAACAGTCCAAAAGTAGTCAAATAAAGCGCATCCATCAATAATAAAATGTGCCTCACATGGCTCCGGGATAAAGGCCTCCTGTAGTGTATCGATGTTTTTGAAAGAAAATATCCATATTTAAAATGTTTTTAATAAAACTGCTTTGAAGCAATGTGTATTGTGGGTGCTATACAAATAAATAACTTGAATGAACAAAGTTGAAGATTTCTTATTATTAGAGACACCGAACAAATACACAGAGGTGTGCGATCAAATGAAGGAAATGAATGATTGAGTTGCTGCAAATATAATTTCCAGATGTGATTTTTTTTCTTTCTCCTTATTTGTGGTGGAGTGTTTGCAGTTCAATGCAAATCAGTATATCTATAATACCATAATATCGTATTGTTCTGTTCTGTTTTTTTTCTTTTTCTTTTTTTTCTCAGAAATACATCTGAAAAAAATGGGGTTCTCTTATATTCAGGGTCTAGGATTTTACATGTCAATAATATAAACGCAACAATAGGTGGTGCCAAATATGTGTAAAACAAGTGTGCCCCCAGGATGATTTCATGTTGAATAGTAGGGGTGTGACGAGATTTTGTGCCACAAGATGTCACGATATTAAAATGTGACATGATTCCTCTTCGAGGTGAAAAGCTATCACACGATATTGCCATGATGGAGTGTGAGGGTGCAATTAGTATAGAAGATGCCACCTCTGCATTTACATTACATTACGGTGCACACTGCGGCACTGCCTCCACTGTCGTTTTGCTTTTTTATAGACATAAAAAACATTTAATCCAGTTAGGTAATGTTTTCTTCAATTCTAAACTAAAGGCGTCTGCTCTGCTCATCCAACATGAGCTATAGAGTTGCACAGTGCAGCAGGAATCTGAGTTCACTGATCATGTAACAAGAGTAAGGCGAGATGACTACAGAGCCTGTAAGCATCTGACAAATGTCTTATCTTGTAGAATGTGTGCTCAGCACCGGCGCTTCCTATACACATATTAAAGTAATTTCAGTTTTAATTCCCCGCATTTTGCACGCAAATTAGTCTACATTCAATATCAAACCTATCTTTGATTGGGTGGTGTAGTTTTAACTAGGGCTGTGTATCACCAGCAAAGTCACGATACGATGCGTATCACGATACAGAGGCCACGATACGATACATATCACGATACATGACTGCACTGAATTTCACCTCAGCAGAATTTAGAAAAACAGCTGTTTATTAAACACTGCTTACTATAGTGCCATTTCTAACTATTGGCAGAGCAGGCAGCTGACCTCTTATGAAGGTCCTCCATAACTGTACCACAGTACAATATAGGTAATGGCATATGTTTCATGTTTACATTGGGCAC
>NW_015544203.1:29225-29701 GCF_001515605.1 Sinocyclocheilus anshuiensis
ACATTGTGCACTCCCCACCAGGTACAATATTCTGATTGTTTGCATCTTGTTTTTAAGCCAATAAATAATAATGTACTTGTTCTAATAAATTTATATTGTAATGTACTCATTCTAATATATTTAAAAAATAATTTACATTGATGGTAGGTTATCATTGCACAAATTAACACACTCTCAATAATTAAAAAAAAAAATTAGAAGAGTTCTAAACTAACGCGCTGTCTTCACTGTATCTAACGCACACATGCTCAAGGCTGATTTAAGGCTGATTTATACTCGACGTGTTCGCTTTGAGTGCGCACGACGTCGTTTCGCGAGGCGGTGTGCATGACATTTTTTTGTCGCGCAGCTCCGCTTCCGAAGATGCACGAGTTCAAAGCGACTCTAGCCGAACATGCAAGTCTGTGCCAGCATTTGTGTGAAACAGAAGCAGTTTAATGTGAAGTTCAGTCACACACACAGATCACGTTGCGGCC
>NW_015544203.1:30018-34122 GCF_001515605.1 Sinocyclocheilus anshuiensis
GTGAAGGAACGAGTGAATGACAGATTGTCGGCTAGCTAGCCTATTTAGCTAGCACAATTTCTAAAGCTGTGTGTTACAAACAGGCAGAACACAAATATAAACAAACTTATTCAATGAAGAAAGAATAAAAATATAAACGAAACCAAGCAAATAAAGATTTACTGGGTTTTAATAAGCTGTGTACAATGAAAATATCCGAGAGCAAGAGAGAGTATTCGAGAACGTCTTTAAACCGTTATGACAAATTTAAATGTGGTCTTGTTGTTTTATTTGACCGAACTGGCCAGTTACAACTTAGCAGGTTCAAGCTGCGTTTTCTGATTGGCTAAACATTCTGAGTTAAAAAAAAAAAAAAAGTACGTTTAAAAAATGCAGTGTTATTTGTTCAACATTTTTATTTTAGTCATAGTGTAGTTTTTTTTTGTTTTGTTTTTTTATAATGAAGTGTCCTTTACATTTAGTCAGTGATTTTTCATGTCATTTTTCATGTCGTTTGTCAGTTCGGTTAAATAATTGAACAAGATATACATTTGCTATAAAGGTTTGACTTCTGTCTTATATTCTCCCAAAAGTTCTTAATAGCAAGATCTAATTTCTCTGTTAACATGGCTACAGAATACACACCTTTATTAAAAACATTACAATTTTGCCTGATTAGCCTGCTTATTCCGTTATTATTATTATTATTATTACTATCTACACATATGAATGGATATGTACAACAAATTATATATAATTTGTTAACGAAATTACTGACGGAAATGTTCGTTGACAGACATGGAGGAGCAAGTCCTGCAGGTGCAGCACAGCTTATCTATAAATAGCCTATTTACAGACAAACAATAGCCCAGAATGAGCGCAACGGTTAAAGTTTCACATTAAGCATTGCCATCTCCCTCATAGAAAACCGTTAGCTTAAATAAAACACTTAATGTGGCTTAGCTATATGGACGAAGACAATCATATAAAAAGCCCAAATTTCGGTATGTTTATTAAAAATATGTACTTAACAAGCAGATGAGCCTAGAATATAAAGGCAAAGCGCTGAATTGCAAGCATTTTCATAGAAAACCATTATAAAGAAATCTCTTAATGCGGCTTACGGACGAACACCAAATCCTGTATACAGATAATAAAAAAATATATGTAGCCTTCAGGCAAGCAGAATGGTACAGAATAAGAACGCAACGCGGTGAATTAAGCGTCCTCCCATAACCGTTATAAAGAAAACATTTAAAGGGGTCCTATTATGCTTTTTCACTTTTTCAACTTTAGTTAGTCTGTAATGTTGCTGTTTGAGCATAAAAAAGATCTGCAAAGTTACAAAGCTCAAAGTCCAATTCAAAAGGAGATATTTTATTTAACAGAAATCACTTTGCAAAAACTACAACGAACGACTCTTTTGGACTACAACGCATAGCCTATTTTTCGGGATTTGTGATGATGACCGACGAATGGGACGAGACCTGGTTGAGCTGCACTAGAGAAGGCAACGAGTAGGGTGGCCATATATGCACCGTTCATACGGGACACGTCCTGGCAAGGATTTTAATATTGCATAAAACATCCAAAGCAGTTTGACCAACATGCAGGTATTGTATATAATCGACCAATCGTGTGGCTGCGCGTGAGATGGTGAGATCTACAGGGAACGTTTAAAGCGATGCAAATATGTGCACGTGTTTGTTCGTTCGTTTGACTTGAAGCGTCTTGCGCACCGATAAAAAAAAAAAGACACCAAAGTAGGTGCGAGTATGGAGTCAATATAATGCCACATATATATGCAAAATAATAAAGTTTTGCAAAAGAAAATAAAGTTTTGCAAACAAAAATAAAGAATTGCAAAATATAAATGAAACCGCACAAAAGCAATGATTTTGCAATACATATTTTCCATGGCCATATCTAGTAATTTATTTGCAACGCTGCTTTTATTTTGCGTTTCAGTCAAGTTTGAGCTTGCGATACGTTTTTCCCTTTGCGCTTCAGGTTTCTGCGCGTCTCGCTTTGTGGCACTGTTTTGACATGGGGGTGGAGTCAAGTGTGATGATACATCGTCGTATCGATATTTTGAACACAGCACTAGTTTTAACCATCTCTTAGCTATGTATAATGCTTTAAGAAAAATTGGTCTCCATTTGCACTTTGAATATTGAGAGTACTTTGATTATGGTTGCACATATTGTTTGCACTTAAGATTTAAGTCTTTAACTAATTATTATTTTTATCATTTATATTTTTTATAGTTTTTATTTCTATGTTCAATTTGTGGACAGGAGTTCAGTTAGAAGGTCAAGCTTCAATCTGAAGTTCTAGAAGCTCATAATTCATGTAGAGTTCTATGGTCTGAAGAGATTCATGTGAAATCATACAGGAGAGAAGCCATTCAGTTGAGTTTGTGGCCAAACCTTTTACTGCATACGATAATACAATACAATTCATGTTTATTTGTATAGCGCTTTTAATGATACACATTGTTGCAAAGCAGCTTCATAGAAAATGAAAGTTTCCACATTACATTTAGGAGTAGTTTATCAGAGTAGTGACTAGGGGTCGACCAATTATCGGCGCCGATATTAAGCATTTTTATGATTATCGGTATCGGTCATTTTCAAAACCGATTCGCCGATAAAATAACTTAATTTTGAAACGCGCTATTTGGCTCTGATGCAGCCGGTCAGAACTCACCACTCTGTGGCCTAAAGCAGTCTCCGCCCACCGCTCATCTGATTTGTTGTGAGTCATGAGTCAGACCAATCAAAGCGGAATTCACTCTCACTCCAAAAACGCTTGCTAACTGGAGCTGCTTCAGTGATCACGCATCAGTTGTCTCTCAAAGGTAAGGCATCACTTCACCTCATGTTAGGAAGGCTAATTTTTGATCAGAATATTTGATTATTGATCAGAAGGTTCGCCAAAAAATAAAGAGTTTAACTCTTTAAAATAAAGAGTTTACTGTGGGAGTACTACACTCAACCAACACCAGGGAAGGCAGTTTTTGTCAGAGCCCTTGTTATTCTTAATTTTGACATTAATTTTCATTTTTACACCAGACATATATATTGGTTCAAAATATCGGTTATCGGTCTACTTGATCTGTAATAATCGGTATCGGCATCGGCCTTGAAAAACATATCGGTCGACCCCTAGTAGTGACTATGTTAAGGTGATATCCATATGGCAGAAATGTACAGTTCTAGGATAGTAAAGATCATGCAGTTAGGTAATGACATGTATTCAAACAGAAACCGTGAACACGAATGGTTGTGATCAAACTTAAAGGTGCATTTTGTGTCAAATCAACCAAATTTCAGAAACTTCCCCAGCTTAAATATTTGATTTTGCTAATTTTTTTCTGAAGAAAGATAAACATGTATAGTGATGATGACCCAAATATTAAATGTCATGGATGAATCAGTGTTTCCCACAGACTTGCACTCTATTTGTGGCGGCATATATATGCAAATTCATTCTCTGCCAGCAGGAGGTGCTGTTGGAGTGGTAGAGATCAAGGTTTCCCCGGTTAGTGGCTGTACACAAAGCAGCGCTCTGCTCACAAACGCGGCTTTATTAGACATTACATGCAAGAAATGAAATTGACATCCAAAATTTTCTGAAGACAGTCGGTTTCCTTCAGAAATACAGTGATACACCCGCACCGGATTTCGATTTTGAAACGTGCAGTGCTCATGTTTATTCAACGAAGTCAAAGCATTTTGGAAAATCTATTTGTAGCGGTCAGTTTTGAAATCGTGGCGGGCGCCACAAATAAATCAATGTATGGGAAACATTGGATGAATATTTACTGAGTCATCCATTATTTTGTAGAGGGGGGTCAAAATGGCAATTTTGTAGAGTTTCAGAGCCAAATTACAAGGGGGTAAAAATGACTTCAGAAAGATGGCAGCATCATTATGTTATTTTTACACAGAGATTGGTAGCTCTGTTAGTGAAATCTGCTGACTTTAGCAATCTTAGTTACATTATACACCAATGGTGACCAATCAAATATGGGGAAAGAGCACTTTTCAAGTTTTTTCTCCAAAGTTTGCAGGCCTGTAACTCAAGAAGTATTAAAGATATCTTAATGCCCTTTTAGATATT
>NW_015544203.1:34556-41830 GCF_001515605.1 Sinocyclocheilus anshuiensis
CAGAGCCAAATTACAAGGGGGTAAAAATGACTTCAGAAAGATGGCAGCATCATTATGTTATTTTTACACAGAGATTGGTAGCTCTGTTAGTGAAATCTGCTGACTTTAGCAATCTTAGTTACATTATACACCAATGGTGACCAATCAAATATGGGGAAAGAGCACTTTTCAAGTTTTTTCTCCAAAGTTTGCAGGCCTGTAACTCAAGAAGTATTTAAGATATCTTAATGCCCTTTTAGATTTTGGGTCTTAGCAAACATTTCTTTTGGCATCTTAATTTAGGGCCCTATATGGTTTGGTTCCAGAGATATTGGGATCTCAATATGGCTCTAGGGGTAAATCGTTAAATTATACACATTTTCAGTGGTCAAAAACCAAATGTGGGTCACTTTGCAAAAATATGATACTACTTTTCTTTTAAAGAGGAATGTCTGAAGAACAAATAATGTTGAAACTAGAGATCAGGGTGTCCGTGGGTCCTTAAAAAGTCTTAAAATGTCTTAAATTCAGATTCGATGGGTCTTAATTATTTATGGTCTCATTACCGCAAAAATATCTCAAGTCTGACGGAGCTAATGACTTTACAATCATTGGACAGACCGAAGATTTTTTCTTCCCGCGGTAAGTTAATGCGTCATCAGAGAGAATAGCAGTAAGTTAGCAGAATACAGAATACAAGCTCGCGCTGAGGCTCACTCTGTTTGTCTCGAGACTTCAGAGCAAATGAGCGTGACAGCACACATAAACTCAGAAGAAACACACTGAGGTAAACATTCACAATGTTTAGTTTATTCCTAACATGATATAGTTAAATAACACCATGACAAGTGAGCTATTTTGCTCAATATTCTCACGACGCAAAAAAACCCATTGAAAACACCTACAGAGTGCACGCATTACGTGAAGTCTAGTGCGCGTGCGCATTTAGAGTGCGCTCTGCCTGATCACTGCATGATTCAGTCTATTAAAATACATTCAGAATGATCACAAATTCAAGACATGGGGGCAGAAAATGTGTATATGTATACCACTTCATATAGTTAATCAAGTTCACAGGGAAGAGTGCCTTTTTTTCTCCAAATATTTCCATATACAAATGTGATATTGATTTTTTACAACAGTTCATTGAACTAGAAGTTTTATTTAGAGACTTACGTTTTAGACACCATATTGCCTGTTTTTGCACTATTTCGCCAACAAAAATAATTCCAAACAAAGCCACAGCGCTGTTTTGCGTCGCTGAGCAACAGGACCGTGTTTCGTCCCTGAATGAATCAACTGTTTAAATTATTCGGTATAATTTATTACAGCATTGATATTTTGTTTTCTTTTTAATTTATACACATTAAATATTACATATATGTATGTAATAAAATGTGTATTTCCATTACAGGTTTAGGTCTTAAATTTCATATAAGGTGGTATTAAAAAGGTCTTAAAAAGTCTTAAATTTAACTTGTTCATGTCTGCAGAAACCCTGGAGATGTATCTCGTTTCTTTCTTTCAAAACAACTGCATTGAACATACCTGTCTGAGTGCCATAAATATTATTTTTCCCAAGTTTGCATGCCTATAACTCAATAAGTATTAAAGATACCACAATATGATTTTAGATTCTAATTCTTAATAAACGTTTCTTTTGGAATCTTAATTTTCAAGGCCCTACATCATTCAGTCCCAAAGATAGGGGGGTCTCAATGAGGCTCCAGATTGTTGAATATTACTTATTTTCAGCAAAAACCAAATGTTGGTCACTTTGTATTACAGCTGATACTTATTTGGTAACAACATGATATACGTGTGTGTCTGTGTGTGTGTGTGTGTGTGTGTGTGTGTATGTGTTTGTGAGTGTGAGTGTGTGTATGTGTATGTGTGTATATATATATATATATTATACATCATACATACATACAGACATGCTATCAACATGCTAACTTCATGCTAATTATGCTAGTTACTTGCTAATCATGCTAGAAACATGATAACATGATTAACTACATGCTAATTTCATACTAATCAACAACATGCTAATCATGCTAGCAACAGGCTAATCATTCTAGAAACATGATTAGCAACATGCTAATTTTCTAATCTATCTAAATTTTCAAACTTCAAGCTTTTACAGGTGCTTTAAACTTTCAGGCTAGGTTTTCTCAAGCCAACCTAAAGTTTGTCTTGACAAAAAATTTTATCTGGTTGTATTTAAAGCAGAATATCTGACGAATATGCCAGATTATGAATGGCCAGGATTAATTCTTAACTCTAGGTATGGTATGAACAGTCTGAAATGTAAAATAAGATTACTTAGGATCCCATTTACCTGTGGTTTAGAATTATCCAGTGTTAATTATTCCAAGTGTGAGAGATCTTAAATGTTTCAGGTACTATCCGTGATTCTGCCAAATATGCCCTTTAGCAGTAGATGCTACTTCATCTGATGATGCTTTACATTATACAACAATAAAAAAGAAAAAGAAATTCTAATAATTAATCCAGATGAGGAAAAATCTTGGTTTATTGATGTGAATGCAATGTGTGGCAAAAGCAGCCACTTTTCCCTAAGAGGCATGGGATTTGTTTCAAACATGTTACAATACTGCATATCTGAACCCTTGGTAGCTTCAGAAGCTGTTAAAATGAACAAAATCCCTTCTTCAAAATATCCCTGAAACTGATTCAAATATAGAATCTTATGAATAGACTACTGAAAGGAAGGTAATTTGCCTCAGCTTGTCCATTTCAGTGCATTTTTAGCACTCCAACAGGTATGTATTATACATATTGTTTTGATAGAGGGAAACAAGATACAATTCTAATTTCAACATTACTTATTCTTCAGACATTGTTCTTTAAAAAAATAAGTATCAACTGTATACAAAGTGACCAACATTTAGTTTTCAACCACTGAAAATGGGTATTCTTCAACAATCTGAATATGGAGCCTCATTAGCTGCTTTTCCACTGTGGAGCCAGTGCTTTAAACGGGCCGGGCGGGGCTAATAGCCTCGGACCTGTAGCACCGAGGCCAAAATCACGCTGCGTTTCCACCGTCGGGCCAGAAGCTCCGCAGCGCTTCACTAAAACCCACCCTTCACACGCCTCTCAGGAACAACGTCACGCAACCCCATCATTTCACCAACAAAGAGAAGTTATCAGAAAACTAATAAGAAATAAGTCACTGGAACTAGCGCGAGCACAAAACGAACATGATAAAAGCGGCCGTTTGTTTGCTTTGTTAAAGATTTAAATCCGAAAGCATCTCTGCCTTGTATGGTGATCATAATCCACATCGGTTCTCAAACAGAAGTTAATTCAAACACTCGCTGCTGTCTGAAAGTGAGTTTTGAGCTAAAAGTATTTTTAAAGCCTTTAATGCTGGTGTTAGCTGTTAACTTTATGAAATGATCCGCGGCGCTGGCGCTCTCCAGACGCGGAGAAACTCCGCCTTTGTTCATAACCACTCCTCTAGCCCCAGCTGGCCCGCTTTGGCCCAAGATTTTCGACGCGGCTATTGACATCCCCATATCTCTGGGACTGAATGATGTAGGGCCTTCAAAAGGAAGATTCCAAAAGAAAAGTTTATTAAGAATTAGAATCTAAAATCATATTGTGATATCTTTAATACTTCTTGAGTTATAGGCATGCAAACTTGGAAAAAAGAATATTTATGGCACTCAGACGGGTATGTTCAATGCAGATGTTTTGAAAGAAAGAAATGAGATACATATCTAGTTTCAACATTATTTGTTCTTCAGACATTCCTCTTTAAAAGAAAAGAAGTGTCATATTTTTGCAAAGTGACCCACATTTGGTTTTTGACCACTGAAAATGTGTATAATTTAACGATTTACAAAAACAGACCATTTCAAACAGACCATTTCAAAAACGTAATTACGTTTTACCCTACTAGAATTGATGCCAGAAAGTTATCATGTTCATAAGTGCAACAAGTCATTAGCATGTGAAAGTAGAAACGCGTGCAATTCAGATGGTCTGGGCTGGCTAAAACATGCATGTTATCTTTCCTCATGAAATGTGTGTGTGGGTCCGGCAAGTGCTCTAGTGCTGGGTCATCTCAAGGCATCATAAGAGGCTGGATCCAAACAGAGGCTTGTGTAATTCCTTCCCTTAATTCCTGTCCTGTGGCGGAAACAGAAAAGCAGGTAGAGAAAAATTAGTGTAGCTGCTGTTCAAATCTTTTAAAGCAAAGAATGGTAATGTGCATTTGGTGATATTTAACTGGAGTATTGGTTATGAGATACATTATGTGAATGCTTGGCTAAAGCAGGGACGGATTAACGCCAGGCATGTGCCCAGGTCACTAGACCAGAGAGGGGCCCAGCCAAAATACCGCTCCTCCCAGAACGTGATTTAATCCGTGGTGGACAGTGTCATACCCATTCAAACACATGCCCCCTCAGATTTTTGAGCCAAGAGGCATCATGGCTTTGAATGCAGCTTCCAAAAAACAAAAATAGTTGAATAATATTTTTATAATTGATACGATCACACCAGTGTGATTAGAGCGTTCAGTACGGCACATCACCAGCTGCTGAATTCAAGCCTGTGTTCTCGCTTTGGCTGGCGCTGAGCCAGAGGCAAATGCGTTTTTACAGCACTGCGCATTATAACCTATCACACAAGATTATGTTGTGCTTATGAATGCAATGGCCAATCAGAGGTGTTCAGATGAGTCATCGCCAAAACTGGGGCTTCCCCTCACGCTAGGCCGCTGTGTTTTTCATTGTGAAAGCGAAACTACTTTGTTTGGTCTTCCAAAAGAGGACACGACTACAAAGCAACAAGACGAGAATAGTAAAAACAAAAATCAACAATAACAGTAAAACAATTTACATCTTCCAAAAGTCAACAATTAAAAGCCATAGAAAACAAGTATATTTTCACGTGAGATTTAAAAACATCAACTGAGGGTGCAGATGTCAAGTGGAAGGGTGTTCCACAGTCTTGGGCCAGCAACCGAGAATGCACGATCCCCCTTAGTTTTCAGGCAAGTTTTCGGAACTGAGAGCAGTAAGCAGTTAAATGATCTTTGAGGTCTACCAGAGTTCATATATCATGGACAGCTTTAAAAACGTACAGCAACACCTTATACTGAATCCGATATTTAACCGGAAGCCAATGCAGCTTTTCCAAAACTGGAGTAATATGCTCCCTTTTCTTTGTACTAGTAAGGAGCCTCGCAGCTGCATTCTGGACCAATTGCAATATTGAAATAAGAGATTGGCTCACTCCAAAATAAAGTGCATTACAGTAGTCCAAACGGGAGGAGATAAATGCATGAATCACTATCTCAAGGTCAGCAACAGACAAAAAGGATTTCATTTTTGCAATAGTCCTCAACTGAAAGAAACAACTTTTCACCACACATTTAATCTGATGATCAAACGTTAGAGCGGAGTCAAAAATTACACCCAGATTCCTTATTTGGGACTGCACATTTGTTTTACATGTACCTAAAACATAATTTATGTCACTGTCAACCTTATTTGGCCCAAAAATGATTACTTCCGATTTACTCGCATTTAGCTGTAGGCTATTTTGCTCTAACCAACACTTCACCTCCTCAAGACATAACAAAGATGAATGAGAAGTTGATCCTCCAGATCTAATAGGCAAATAAATGTGAATATCATCAGCATAAAGATAAGACATGCTGTGTTTTTAAAAAATGAGGCCTAAAGGCAACAGAAATAGTGCAAACAGAATAGGCCCCAAAATGGAGCCCTGAGGTACTCCACAATCAATAGAAACTGAAAAGGAAGAAAATTCCCCAACCCTCAATGAAAAGGATCGTCCCTTTAAATAAGAAGAAAACCATTTTAAAACAGTCCCTCTCAGACCCACAACATGCACTAAATGTTTAATAAGGATATCATGATCTATTAGATCAAAAGCTGCACTAAGGTCGAGCATAATTAAAGCTCATAATTATAGTCAATGGTTAAATATTAGAGGGAAAAAATAACCATTTTTAAAGACTTCAGTAGTATTGGTATCAGTGATACTCGCCTTCAGTCATAAAACAGATGCCATTAAACAAATATTAAAAATATTGTAAAATTTGAAGATTGAATGTGAAATTGTTGCAAAATATATGTATATTTAAAAACTTTAATGTTAGGTGGGATTAATCATGATTAATTTCAGAAAAAATCAGAAAAATGTGCGATTAAAGGTGGGGTAAGCGATTTTTCAAAAACGCTTTAGAAAACTGATTCGGGCCGACTAGCAACACTAAGGTCGAGCATAATTAAAGCTCATAATTATAGTCAATGGTTAAATATTAGAGGGAAAAAATAACCATTTTTAAAGACTTCAGTAGTATTGGTATCAGTGATACTCGCCTTCAGTCATAAAACAGATGCCATTAAACAAATATTAAAAATATTGTAAAATTTGAAGATTGAATGTGAAATTGTTGCAAAATATATGTATATTTAAAAACTTTAATGTTAGGTGGGATTAATCATGATTAATTTCAGAAAAAAAAGTGTGATTAATTCCTTTTTTTAATCGATTAGCAAGCACATTATCTCATATTTCTAGCTATTTTAACATATATTTACTAATGATCTATTAAACATTATATAATGTTTGTGGATGATTTATTAATGAAAGTTATTAGGAAGTGTTACCAAAGAAGTTTATGCTCTGCATAGCTAGCCACCGTTGCCTTGAACCAAGCCCGAGCGTGATTGTCCCCCCTCCCCACTCCCCCGCTGGCCTGCACGCACATTGCACTTTACGTTCCTGGACGGAGCACGTTTTATGCTGCCTTCAAGTGCCTTCAAGTTGGAATTATCATAAATCCTAATCGGAAATTGGACATGAACGGCCTCTCAAGTTGTATTTACTACTGGGAAACTCAAGAGATTATTTTGATACTCGAGTTTTCGAGTTAGGCGGGCCATAAACTTTAAACGTGGTGGAGGTAACAAGGATTGCTGCCTTCAGTGCTATTCTTTACTATTATTTTTTTTTTCAACAACAACTATATCACCTTGTCTTGTCGTTAAAGTAGTGCCTACTTCTATATAAGAACAATCATTTGAAGCATATTGTGCGTTTTATGAACAGTGAAATAAGCATATATTGAAGTGCTCGGTTTTAGGCATTGTTCAAATAAGTACAAGCTAGAAAGGGAAGGAATAAATAAAGAGAAAGAAGAGAAAGATTTTTTAGGATGAAGTCAAGTAGCGTCGAAAGAGATGAGTTTTCAGCTGTCGCTTGAAAATTGTCAGGGATTCAGCATT
>NW_015544203.1:47710-47845 GCF_001515605.1 Sinocyclocheilus anshuiensis
TTTCTGATGTTGTGCAATGCAAACCTGCAAGATCGAGCAATCTCTGCAATGTGGTCTTTGAAGGTCAGCTGGTCATCAAAGATTACACCAAGATTTCTGACCGAAGTTGATGGGGTAATTGTAGAAGAACCTAGC
>NW_015544203.1:48191-49202 GCF_001515605.1 Sinocyclocheilus anshuiensis
TCCCCAAGCCACCCTGAAAGACCTACCAGTGAGATAGGATTCAAACCAGCGAAGAGGAATCCCTGTGATGCCCAGTGAAGAGAGGGCAGACAGGAGGATCTGATGATTGACAGTGTCAAAAGCAGCAGATGGATCCAGCAGAATAAGAACTGATGATTTGGAATCGGCTTTTACAATCCACACGGCTTCAGTGACTGACAGTAACGCAGTCTCAGTTGAATGGCCACTCCTGAAACCTGACTAGTTAGCGTCCAGTTTGTTGTCCTGTGAAAGAAACAATGATACCTGGTTGAAAACAACTCGTTCAAGGGTATATATATATATATATATATATATACATTTATAATATAAACCAGAGATTTGACACTCTCTGGAACGTAAACACAAACATGCACTGGCATGTTTACAAAATCTTTTTTAGCAATGTGCTGTTATTAGATTCCGCTAAGGAATAATACCGCTAAGGAGGCTAATACCCTCTAGTACCCAGTAGAACCAGGCCTGATTGGGTTACTCGCACCTGTGCGCTCAAGCTTTGTTTTTTCTTTCCACATATGCACAAAGTAATTTTCAAATGCGACACAGTTTGATGGGCTTAAATTCTGACCGAAATTCTGGGACTGCTGTTTCTCTGCAAAACTGAATATAGATGGCAATTTTTTAAATATTTTTTTACATAAATGGCCAATTTGATCTGTCTATACCAGGGATGTCAAACTCTGTTCCTGGAGGGCTACAGCCCTGCGGAGATTAGCTAAAGGTAAGTGTGTTGGAGCAGGTAAACCCTTCAGGAGCTTGACACCCTTGTTCTATGTCTAACCAGTTATTCTGGGTCAGACTGTGTTTTTTTAAAGGGGTCCTATTAGGCTTTTTCACTTTTTCAATTTTAGTTAGTCTGTAGTGTTGCTGTTTGAGCATAAAAAAGATATGCAAAGTTACAAAGCTCAAAGTCCAATTCAAAAGGAGGTATTTTATTTAACAGAAATCACTTTTCAAAAATTACAACGAACA
>NW_015544203.1:49231-58629 GCF_001515605.1 Sinocyclocheilus anshuiensis
AGCTAACCAATCACAACACACACTGGCCCAGCTAACCAATCACAGCACATTTAGTATTTCAGAAGGCGGGCCTTCATTTGATACAGGAACTATTCGAGCCATTCATGCCAGACTGGGGAGAGAGGTGTTGTAATAATGTAAAATTAACAACCTAGTATGAGAGCCTGTTCTAGTACACCCCCAAAACAAAATCAAGACTTTGTAAAAGAGCATAATAGGACCCCTTTAATAGGGATTTGAAAACTGCCAGCTTGAAAGTATTCGGGACATGTTAATAATATTGAGAAGTATTGACATGTACATTGCCAGCAGCCATATCACCCTGTAGCCCAAGACTGGTTGCCCACTGAAGCTAAGCAGGGCTGAGCCTGGTCAGTACCTGGATGGGAGACCTCCTGGGAAAACTAGGTTGCTGCTGGAAGAGGTGTTAGTGACCACCCTTGTGGTCTGTGTGGGTCCTAACGCCCCAGTATAGTGACGGGGACACTATACTGTAAAAAGCACCGTCCTTCGGATGAGGGGTTAAACCGAGGTCCTGACTCTCTGTGGTCATTAAAAATCCCAGGATGTCCTTCGGAAAAGAGTAGGGGTATAACCCCAGTGGTCTCTGACCCTCATGGCCTCCTAATCATCCCCATACACTGATTGGCTTCATCACTCTGTCTCTGCTCCACCAATAAGCTGGTGTGTGGTGGGCGTTCTGGCGCAATATGGCTGCCGTCGCATCATCCAGGTGGATGCTGCACACTGGTGGTGGTTGAGGAGATTCCCCCGCTTTCATGTAAAGTTCTTTGAGTACCCAGAAAAGCACTATATAAATGTAACTAATTATTACATGTACATGTTGATTTTTTTAAGCTCTATATATCTAAATGTTTTGATGTGTGTTGCTTTGTGCCATTAAACTGACATTAAACTTTCTTTTTCTCCTTAGGCCTGCGGGTGCTGAAGGAGGAGAGTCAAGAACTAAATAAAAGGGAAATTAAGGATCAATATGAGAAACATCATTCATTAATAACGGGAGAAAACTCTTTAAGTTGCTCACAGAATGAAAAGACTTTGTCACGAAAAACAGCTCAAACGACTAGTCAAACTAGTAGTCATTTCGATCAACATGGAAACCTAGATGTCGACATGAGAATTCACATGGGAGACAAGCCATTCTCCTGCCAGCAGTGTGGGAAGAGTTACACCTCGAAAGGTAGTCTTAAAGATCACATGAATATTCACACTGGAGAGAACCCTTTCACCTGCCAACATTGTGGAAAAAGTTTCATTCGAAAAGGAAACCTGACTGTCCACATGAAAATTCACACTAGAGAGAGCCCATTCACCTGCCAGCAGTGTGGGAAAGGTTTCGTTCAGAAAGGCAGTCTTAAATCCCACATGAGAGTTCACACTGGAGAGAGTCCTTTTACCTGTCAACAATGTGGAAAAAGATTCACTCAAAAAGGAAACCTGAAAGTCCACATGAGAATTCACTCTAAAGAGACCCCATTCACCTGCCAACAGTGTGGAAAAAGTTTCACTCAAAAAGGAAGTCTTAAAGATCACATGAAAATTCACACTGGAGAGAACCCATTCACCTGCCAACATTGTGGAAAAAGTTTCATTCGAAAAGGAAACCTGAAAGTCCACTTGCGAGTGCACACTAGAGAGAGCCCATTCAGCTGCCAACAGTGTGGAAAAAGTTTTTCTCAGAAAGCAAGCCTTAAAATCCACATAAGAATTCACACTGGAGAGAAGCCTTTCACATGCCCTCAATGTGGAAGGAGTTTTACACATAAAGGAACCCTTAATAACCATGTGACAACTCACACAGGAGAGAAGCCATTTGTATGTAGTCAGTGTGGAAAGTGTTTCCGATTTACGGTAACCCTTAAAGACCACATGAGGATTCACTCGAGAGAGATCCATTTTATATGCCATCAGTGTGGAAGGAGTTTCACAGACAGAAATGATCTTAAGAATCATGTAGGAACTCACATCGGAGAGAAGCCTTTCATGTGCCATTACTGTGGAAAGTCTTTCAAAAACAATGCAAATCTTGAGGTTCATTTAAGAATTCACACTGGAGAGAAGCCTTTCAGCTGCACTCAATGTGGAAAGAGTTTCACAGTTAAAGGAAACCTTGACATTCACATGAGGGTTCACACTGGAGAGAGGCCTTACAGGTGCCTTCGGTGTGAGAAGAGTTTCACATATCACACGGACCTGAAACGTCATTTGCAAACCCATTCTGGAAAGAAATTCCAGTGTTCTGAGTGTGACAAGGGGTTTCGAAAAATTAGCAATTTCAGAAAACACCTGCATATGCTTTCGGGAGGAAGACCATTTAATTGTGTTAAGAGTAAAAGAAAAATCCCCAAACTCTCATCACACTTAGAGTTACATATGAAAAGGCATGCATATGTGAGACTGTATTCTTGTTGTTTTTGTGGAAAGAGTTTTAAATGGCTCGGCCATTTAAAATACCACCAGAAGATGCGTATCTGTGTGAAATCAAAGCTGCGTTTACGTCGCAGATGACTGGCCCAAACTTGGTTTTCTGCTCAAATAGTTTTTTGTTTTTTTTTACGTTGTTCACATGCCATTTTAAAATCATGTAATTTGGTTTGTATTGAGGTTTTTTTCTTCTTCAGTATAATACTTAAAAATCAGTATGTTGTATTCATGTCTACATTGCATTCAGAACATATTCATTAAGCATCAAAACCCATTGATAAGTGTTCAGATTTTTTTAGATTTGTTGAAGCACCTTTCTGCAGTGATTACAGCCTCAAGTGATATTTTGGAGTATGATGCAATACATTTTACACTCCTGGATTTACAGATTATGTGTCTTTTTTTTCCCCTTCATATAGCTTTCTCAAGCTGTCAGATTGGATGGGGACTGACGGTGGACAGCCATTTTCAAGTTTCTCCACAGATTCGATTATATTTCAATCTGGGCTCTGGCTCTGTCACTCAAGGACATTCCCAGAGTCATCCCTACGCCACTCTTGCATTGTCTTGGCTGTATTTAGGGTCATTGAAGGTGAACCTGCCGCCTAGTCTGAGTGCTGTGGGACAGGCCACATCTGGAAAAAGACTGTGGAAGAGCACATTTTCGGTATCTATCTGGAGGTTGGCTGCAAACTTGGAACTTGGTCCATTTCACATTTACTTGGGATTGGTTCATCCACTGCCTGCATGATAACAAAACATGTCAGTCATTGTTGTGCATTTGCATCAAATTTACATTAAAACACTTTCTGAAGATAAATTCTAAGTTGTTGTTCAAGGTTTTTGTAGCCATTGGATTTTCCACAATGTGGTGGGGCTATCAACCCACATTGGTATTTTATGTCCACCTAATAGCTCTGCAGGCTATTATATTTGTAAATGTTTTTACTCAGGCATCCTACAAAGTGTGGGAGATTAACGTAGCCTGGTCAGGAAAACATTTATCTCATGAGGTCCTCAAAGATTATAATGGGAGTTTTACTGAACTCAGTCACTGATAAACTCATGCTGAACTGACGTGATTGACAGCTGCAGCGATTATGAATGGAGTGTTCTTTGTTCACCTTCTCCATTGTACTTTTTTGTACTTGATATAAAGTTTGAATCGATTGAACTTTTTCTAAATCGTTTACACAGATAGGCCTATCGGGGTAAGCAAATATATATACATGCAGCTTTTCGTGGGCAGGAATTTCTGGAAAGTTGGAGTGAAAAAAGAAACATTCACTTACACTTTCATATTCATTTATACTTCATCCTGACTCTGTGCCGTGAACTTGCTGACTGTGCACGCTCCAGACGAGGCGTTTATACTTGACGTACTCGCCGTTGTATACTTCTGTGAAACGGCATGGGGCGACTCGGAGTAATTGTTCTTCAAACCATCAAAAAGCATGTCCCCCCCACTTTTCAAAATCACGTTTGTCCCCCCCTGCTGAGTTTTGCGGTGTTTCGTGAACGAATCGTTCGCGAAAGTCACTGATTCAATGATTCATTTATAAATACAGCCACTTGCTTAGTTACTGAATGAACAAATGACTCGATGACTCACGCATTAGACAGTGACTTACCGCCACCTACTGGCGCTTTTAGTATTTAAAAGAATCACTTTTCACTTTTTTATCATCATTGCATAATTAATCTATTGAATTTGTATTTTTTTTTAAACATTAATATTCTATTTATAAAGATAAAAAATGCATTGGAGAGTCAATTTAGGGGCAAATATTGTCCTTTAATGGAAATGTTGCAGTCTAAGTGGAAGAGAGGGGGTACGCAGAAATGCCTCAGGGTCTGGGAGCCACTGATGTAGAACATTCTGTCCTGTGCAACAAGTGATTTATTTTAAATTTTCAGGTACAGCGGTTAGTTTGAAATAAAAGTTTGTTTAACAGTGGAAATTGAGTCTCACATTATTTAAACATTATTCAAAACATTAATGGTGAACATTTTCGACTTTATAAAATGATTCTCTCAAGTCTTGGCATTCGGCCCCTATTAAACAATAAAGAAAGTAAGACATATTTTTCTTATACATAGTTTAGTAGCCTACTATTCTTTTTGGCAGAATTGATCATTAATCAACTTAATTATTTCCTGGATTTTGTATCACCATAGTCCCTAAATGTATGTAAATGCAGGAAATGGGTTTCAAATCGAAAACATTTTCCCCCATTTTGTGACCCCTCCACTTCTCAAACCAAAGTCACACCCTTGAATGTGACTGATATGTTCGTTTGTTGTTCTTGGAACAACATTCCTATCAAACAAATCATAAGCCAAACCCTAACCTACATAAAAAAATCATGAGGGATACGACATAAAATCATCTTGCTCAAGCCCTTAAGAACAAGAAGTGGCTCTACCTGATGGGCCGTAATGGTCCCGGATGCTGTAAAGACACTTCCACGTTCTCCTCGACTGGGGGTGTGAGAGGCGGAGGAGGCGGGAAGTCCTGCATAATCTCCGTCTCTCTGATGGGCAGTGGTGCCGGTGGTGGTGGAGGAGGAGATGGTGGCGGAGGTGCTAAAAACACTTCATCATCATCTTGCGACACAGCTATACTCTGAACATCTTGAAGGTTAGATTCTGAGATCCGAAGAGAGAGAAGAGGCTTTGTTGGGGAAACCGGGCTCTTGGGAAGGATTTGCAGCCTTGAATCAAGTTGTGACCCCGTGACCTCTGGGTTTGGAGGTGACGGAGTGGCCACCGGACACGGGAAGTCCTTCAGAGTGTCTTCAGAAGTGCTGGTGTCGCTGGAGTTTTGCCGCACCATTCCTGGTGCTCCGGACGGACTTTGTGGGCCAGTTTCGGGAAATGCAATAGAATCCAGGTTGGGCTGACACAGTATGTCTCCGTTATGCCAGTCAAGGCTGGCGGCAGTGCCTGGAGAGGTGAAAGGGCAAGGGAGTCCCACAGACGCAGCCAGACCTGAAGCACTCTGCGCTCTAGGCTGGTCCGAATGTCTCTGACGCTCACGCCTCAACACGGGTGCGTTTTGCTGGACAGGACCCTGGTTTAGCTGGTAACTCCTCTCCATACGTGCTGAACTTGACGGCTGTTTGTGTCCCATGTTCGCCAACACCCTATTAAAAGGCACAATATGTAAGTTTTCGCCACTCGAGGTCGCATTTTCAAAACAATAACAAAGTCGAAGCTTGATGATGCTATGAAGGAGGATGTTCCCGGATGAGGTAATGAATTATTATTTTTTTATTACATGTACTTTCCCCAGTTATTCAAACAGCGAATAAATTATACAAGAGAATGCGAGCAAAGAACATTTACATTATCAAAAAACATTATGACTGACTTCAGTCTAGCGCGAGTTTAAGCACTCTCAAAAAACTCATAATCAGTAAAGCTGTCTATACACGGTTTGATGAATGAATCTCTTACATCATACTTACATCTGCACTTTGTTGTTTATGAGAGAATTCGCGTGAGAGCTGAATTCAGTCGGTGAGCGCGTGCAGTGAACAAAAAAATCTTCTGAACGCCTCTGATTGGCTATTGCATTCATAAGCTCAACAGACTCCTGTGTGATTGGTTATAATGCGCAACACTGTAAAAACTTGTAAAAAATAATGGCACAACATTGAGCAGATCTAAATTTAATGCTGCGGTCAACACTTTTCATTTCATTTTCACTTTATTCGCAACAGCCATAATGTATTTAAGTTAACTGTATAGCAGCATTTGTGTCTGTGTGTTGCCATAGTTACTACAAGCGGAAACTGAGGATAGTGCGGATATTACGTCATTGATAGGCGACAATGACTAGGGACGAGTCATTATTTAAAATTGGAATTTCTCTGGATTTACAAATCCTTGGGAACTTTTGGGATAACATAAATACAGAACTGCATGAAATATACCACACTGTGCAAGTAGTTTTTGGATATCTGATTATGTAAATCTTACATATTGTGCCTTTAAAACATGCATATGAAATGAGAAAGTACCATCATTATGTTGTGCTTGTCAGGTTTCCAATACCTGTCATTTTTAAAGTAAATTAAATGCAAATCATTTATCCTTCTGGTGGGAATTTGTGCATGGCACAAAACAAACTCAAAAATAGCTGCAGCGGGACTCTGTCACTGCCACTGACCGATTAAGGGTTGGTCCTTAATTTAAGACCTTTTATGGGTAAATATTTCCATAAAACTCTGTTTCAAATAGTTTTGAACTTGCAAAGAAATTCTTGCTCTTTAAAGGGCTGCACAATTCTTGTGAAGAATTACAAAAATGTTCCTCATGCAAATTTGTCTTAATTTAAAGCCTATAGAATGCAAATATAGATCATCCAATGAAAAAATGTTTATATGTATAATTGTTTTAGTATGTGAATTCTGTGCAAAATAATATCTACACATGTTGTATATGGGACTTTATTTGTAAGACACGAGAAGTGAATGTTTTTTAATGTATACACAAACCTGTTTTCAAAGGATTCCTTGGAGGAAACTCTCAACAACTGAAGGTCTCTGGCTAAGAAGTCCTAGACAAAAAGAGAACAAATAATATTTTATATGAGCAGGTGACATTGTAGCACTTTCTGGTAGAGGTGAAAATAGTGAAGTTTCATTCACCAGGAACAAGAAATTAATCATTATTTCATGGTTACCTCAAGTTTAGGGAACGTTGGTACTTTAATGTTAATTTTAAACTCAAGCGCATGCCATGACTACTGATAAACTAAGATCAGTTAATAAAAATAGACACAGCATGACAACATCCTCATAGCTGAACTATGTCGTATTTAATTAGCATGAACTGTGAACAGATGCAAAGACTGTGACCTGAATGGTGCGCTTGGTTTTGATCTTTTTTCATGGCCAGAATGTTTAGGTTTATGTAAAGCCACAATATCAGCAAGTAGCAATGTCATCATGCTGGTATTTTATCTCCTGCTTGAACCATTTCCAATTTTGCGTTGCTGGAATAGTCTGGGATTTCACAGGATAGTTGTACGTCTACTGTACACGGTCATCATCATACCAGAACCATTATCGTTTACATAAAGGATAATTATTCTCCTAGATAAATGGTTTTCTTAACCATTCCAAATATTTTAAACCCAAAACCATGACGGGTTGTCCATTATCTCCAACTCCTCCCCTCTGGCACAGAAGGAGTGCAGTTATCTGTTGTACATCTGTCAGATCTCTGACTAAAACCCAGGCTCTGTGGCACCAAACAGGAAGTGAGGAGCACTGGCCTCTTCCTGTGGAGCACCAAGAGTGGGTACAAAAAACGATTATCTGCCCATCTATAGGAAAGGGACTGTTTTTTTGCCCTATAACAGACAGACCACCAAGTACCATAATTGGCTGAAAACGTATACACGGATTATCACTGAACACCAGCTTAACTGTTGCCCCAAAAATTAAAATGCCATCATTTATCCACCCTCATGTCAAGACATAATTTCTTCTGTGAAAGATAAAAAAGAAGATATTTTGAAGACTGTTTTTGTCCATACAATGAGTCCAAGTTTTGGTGTCAAAAACAAGGTCCAGTTGGACCCCATTGACTCTTATTGTATGGACAACATTCTTCAAAATATCCTCATTTGCATTCCACAGAAAAAATAATTTAGGTTTTAGTGACATAAATGTGAGCAAATGATGACCATTTTCATTTTTAAAAAAGTTGAATCCTATTTCTTTAATGTATTTAACAATAGCACCATATATTTTACCTTGTTCTGCATGCTCTTTCAAGAGGTTTGACAAATTAAATGATTCAACACCCATGTTTCTTACTTCCTTAATGAGTTTCTTACCGCCACCTACTGGCGCTTTTAGTATTTAAAAGAATCACTTTTCACTTTTTTATCATCATTGCATAATTAATCTATTGAATTTGTATTTTTTTTTAAACATTAATATTCTATTTATAAAGATAAAAAATGCATTGGAGAGTCAATTTAGGGGCAAATATTGTCCTTTAATGGAAATGTTGCAGTCTAAGTGGAAGAGAGGGGGTACGCAGAAATGCCTCAGGGTCTGGGAGCCACTGATGTAGAACATTCTGTCCTGTGCAACAAGTGATTTATTTTAAATTTTCAGGTACAGCGGTTAGTTTGAAATAAAAGTTTGTTTAACAGTGGAAATTGAGTCTCACATTATTTAAACATTATTCAAAACATTAATGGTGAACATTTTCGACTTTATAAAATGATTCTCTCAAGTCTTGGCATTCGGCCCCTATTAAACAATAAAGAAAGTAAGACATATTTTTCTTATTTCTTATACAGTAGCCTACTATTCTTTTTGGCAGAATTGATCATTAATCAACTTAATTATTTCCTGGATCCTGGATTACCATAGTCCCTAAATGTATGTACATGCAGGAAATGGGATTCAAATCGAAAACATTTCCCCCCATTTTGTGTCCCCCACTTCTCTAATAATATTACATTCATTGTGTCATAGATTAAATAATTTATGAGATTTTACAAGATGTATTCAGGTAGATTCCATTAAAAAAATCAAGCCTTAAAAACTACTCAAAAATATTATGTGTAATATCAATCTCAGTTACTGAAGATAACGGATGTCTTTACCTCTCTCAGGCGCGTATTGACAGCAAGCAACGGAGGCAACGGAGCAGAATCACAGTTTTAAGTATATAGTTTATGTACACTGTAAAAATAATTTTGAGATTTTGCCATTTGCCTTCCAAATGTTGGCCCTAAGAAACGAAATGAAAAAAGGAAATCGGTTTAACCCTTAAATGCATACCTCGGGTGTTTAGCGACCCGGGACATCATTCTCTCTCTTCTCCCTCCTTCATTTTTTAAAGTTTGACATCAGCTTTCTTAGTATTCTTCAATCTATTCATTATAAACAATATAACAAGAAAAAAATAATAAAATATAGAAG
>NW_015544203.1:62810-67671 GCF_001515605.1 Sinocyclocheilus anshuiensis
AACAAATGACTCGATGACTCACGCATTAGACAGTGACTTACCGCCACCTACTGGCGCTTTTAGTATTTAAAAGAATCACTTTTCACTTTTTTATCATCATTGCATAATTAATCTATTGAATTTTTATTTTTTTTTAAACATTAATATTCTATTTATAAAGATAAAAAATGCATTGGAGAGTCAATTTAGGGGCAAATATTGTCCTTTAATGGAAATGTTGCAGTCTAAGTGGAAGAGAGGGGGTACGCAGAAATGCCTCAGGGTCTGGGAGCCACTGATGTAGAACATTCTGTCCTGTGCAACAAGTGATTTATTTTAAATTTTCAGGTACAGCGGTTAGTTTGAAATAAAAGTTTGTTTAACAGTGGAAATTGAGTCTCACATTATTTAAACATTATTCAAAACATTAATGGTGAACATTTTCGACTTTATAAAATGATTCTCTCAAGTCTTGGCATTCGGCCCCTATTAAACAATAAAGAAAGTAAGACATATTTTTCTTATACATAGTTTAGTAGCCTACTATTCTTTTTGGCAGAATTGATCATTAATCAACTTAATTATTTCCTGGATTTTGTATCACCATAGTCCCTAAATATATGTAAATGCAGGAAATGGGTTTCAAATCGAAACATTTTGCCCCATTTTGTGTCCCCCCCACTTCTCAAAGCAAAGTTACACGCTTGCCAGTAGGGGGCAGCCGTGTTTCAATCTCAGTTATAGCTTGTACTGAAGATAACGGATGTCTTTACCTCTCTCAGGCGCGTATTGACAGCAAGCAACGGAGCTCAAACATGAGAATCACAGTTTTAAGTATATAGTTTATGTACACTGTAAAAATAATTTTGAGATTTTGCCATTTGCCTTCCAAATGTTGGCCCTAAGAAACGAAATGAAAAAAGGAAATCGGTTTAACCCTTAAATGCATACCTCGGGTGTTTAGCGACCCGGGACATCATTCTCTCTCTTCTCCCTCCTTCATTTTTTAAAGTTTGACATCAGCTTTCTTAGTATTACTCAATCTATTAATTCTAAACAATATAACAAGAAAAAAATAATAAAATATAAAAGAATGCCTGTTTTCTGATTATTTTTTTGTAAAAAGTGTACACGGTCGCTAGAGACCCGAGGTATGTAAATGTGCAAGTATATTTTTCTTGAGCAACTATATTTACATATCTGACGACTCAATATGTGCAATGCATCTTTATTCCTCGAGGTGGCACTGTTTGATACACAATGATGACGTGATGTTTCACTCATAATTACCGCAGGCATAAAACAAAAGAATATCATCAGCAAAAACTGAACCCTTCTAAGTTTTAAAAGGAAACGAAATATGCTTTATTTTATTCTTCTGTAATTGGTCTTAAAATATCAAGATCATTTTTTTTGCTATTGTCCATCCGTCCTGGATATATAGGTCCGCAGGGACGTGCACAGACATTCTGAGGGGCAGGGCTCAAGTGGAAAAAAGGGCACTTCTCATATTTATTTACATTTTTTTTCTAATCAAGACGTTAAATATATTAATATTAATAAAATATATTAGTGTACGATATTGACAAAAAATAGATCTCAATATTTTCTGGGATTTTATCGATAAGGATAATTAGATGATATTTTGCTGAGTGTGTTATTGTTCTGATATATTAACCTGCTGACTACCAGGAAAAAAACAGTTTTGTGAATTTAGTATTTTGTCACGTCATTACATTGTTTAGAGCAGTGTTTCTCAACCCTGGTCCTGGGCGCCCCCCAGCACTGCACATTTTGTGTGTCTCCCTAATCAAACACACCTGATTCAACTCATTAGCTCATTAAAAGAAACTCCAGGACCTGAAATGGGTGTCAGAAAAGGGAGACTGAAAATGTGCAGTGTTGGGGGGCGCCCAGGACCGGGGTTGAGAAACACTGCTTTAGAGCATAAGAACAATTTTGAAAAATTATATTTTATTCATATGTTATGCCATGTCCTCTGTAGAAGACATCGGGACTTTAAAAAGTCCTGTTTTTAAAAAAATAAAAAGACATGAATAGACACGAAAAGGCAAAAAGAGTGGGATTTTTATTTTAACCGGCAATCAATTTTCATTTTTTTTATACCAAACTTTATATAAAGATGATTCTCAACTATGTTATGAAAGATATGTTTAAAACCCATTTTCAAAATATTATCATATTTCCATTAGGGTGTTACATTTGATCACTAAATAAATGTCAGCCATTTTTAAAGACCAAGGAGAGGGAGGGGTCACGGTGAAACATCCAATAATCTGGTGTCTCCGAAAAGCCCTGAATGTGCTCTGTACAGGACATCCAGATTTAAAACTGTGACATGTAACGTCTCAGAGAAATCGCTAAAACATAATGTTCTCTACAGTGGACAAAACTCCATAGCTGGTAGTCAGGAGGATACCTACTTATGGAAAAGGGGCATCCAATGTCCCCTTTGAAGCACAGTCACCACAAAATCAGACTTACTTTAAGATCGTTCTGAGGTTAAATACAGATTTAAAATCATAACAAGAAATAGTTTTAATAGCTATGATACTGTTTTTGAAATCAAATATTTGCATAACTATGACAGGAAACACTGGAATCTAACAATGCGTTTGAAAAAAAAAGTTAATCTTAAAAAAGAAAGCATTTACATAACTCTTTTATTTCCTATATGGGTTTGTCAAATAAGCATGTTATAAACTCCTGAAACATTGGTGTTTCATATTTTAGAGCACTCGCTGCAATTTATGAAAGAATCTGTGTGGTGATCAGTTCACAGCAGTGATAGAAATTAATCTTTTCTAATACGTTTAAATAGATTTTTACCTTTTATGGGCATTTTTACCTTTATAAAGCCATTTCTAAAGTGTGCATCATCTTTTCAGTCAAATTCTTAAATTGAATCAGTCAATTAGAATAATAATTCATTTGGGCTGTTACCAATCAAATGAAATCAGTATTGACTAAATGAATCTTTGCAATGCAGAGGAAACATAGAAGCTGCATTAGAAGGGGCACTTAGATGCATTTACACACTGTTTAATGCAGGACATGAATGTATTTAACCTGCCGTTACAAATGCATTAATACGGTTTTGATATTTTAAACATAAAACGTTGAATACTGATATTTGAAATTATAAAAAAAAAAATGAAAAGATACTATAAATGTGAAATTAAAACCCCCAGCAGGTGGCAGCAAGTCACTGTTAATAAGTGAGTCATTGCGACTGAACCGAATCATTTAAACAGTTTCATTCCAAATTCATTCAGGAACAAAACAGCGTCATGTTGCTCAGAGACCAAATTGGAATTATATTTGTTGGCGAAATAGAGCAAAAGCAGTCAATATTGTGTCTAAAATGTAAGTGTCTTAAAATTAAATTCTTATTGAACTGCTGTATAAAATCAATATCACATTTGTAATCATGCTGCTTTTTGGTGTAAAAAACGTCAGTCTTCGCGTGACACTGATTAACTATATGAAATGATATAAATATACATTTCTGCCCCGACATCTTGAATTTTGTGATCATTCTAAATGCATTTTAATAAACTGAATCATGCATTGACAGAGCGCGCACTGGTCTTGGGTAATTAGCTGTAAATTCGAAGCACAGGTAGCTTAGTTTTTTGTTCATCACCACTCACCAAGACAAACATAACTGGAAAGGGAGGGAGGGCTTCACTTCTGCGGCTCTCTGCCTGTCTGTGATGTGCATGTGCCGATCAATGTGTTACACTGCTGTGCTGCGCCTGCGCAGAGGGAAGAAAGGCATCAGAACTCGACAGTCTCAACATTTCCCGACCCCACATTATATTTAGAATTTTTATTAGTTTGACAGAGAAAGCTGTTCGCAAACCGAAACACACACATGCGTGCACATATATGCATATATTAATTTATAAAAAATTTTTTTTTTAAAAACACTCTTAAAAATTTTTTTTAAAAAAAGGGCACTTTCTCTCGAGGAAGAAATAGGGCAGGTGCTCAAGCTCCCTTTGATGTCTATGTGTGCACCTGCCTGTAGGTCCGGGTCGATAAAGACCCGAATATGTAATTATGATTGGCGAAACATTCATGCATTTAAGGGTTAAATAAATTAAAGTAGCTATTTTTTCAAGATATTTTAAAATGTTTGCTGCATGGTTAAAATAAGTAATGATATAGGCTATAGCCTAATAATAACAGCACGGTGAGGCGGTGGTCATGCTAAACGGCACAGATTATTTACAGACTATTCAAATTGAGCAGTGTAATGTATTATTGTCACGAATCCGGATTTGAATAATGAACAGGCTGCATCAGTGGCGGGTTTCCGTATGGCAGAGTATGGCAGTCGCAATATCCAGCCCAGTCAAATTATCCAAACTTCATATCTCTATTTATTTTGTTATTATTATTTTAAATCTGTGCTATTGGTCTTCCTTATGTCTGAGGGTTTTACAAATATTTTTCCAATGACAAGCATTCAAAAGAGCTTGTCACTAAAGCTCGTAACGCCATTTGATCCTCAAACTGTCAGCGAAACCTCGTAACTCCACCACGCCACACCAGCGTTTAATGCGATTGCTGCCTCAGATACAGTCGTTCTAATGACAGGCAAAACACAGATCTCCATTTGATCTTGATTATATATATATATATATATATATATATATATACTGTATATTAGGGTTATGACGGTGAGGAAATTTTCCCACCGGTTAATCGACGTCCGGTATCACCGTGGGGGCAGGGGCGTTCCCTCTTTTCCTTGTTTTTAAATAGCTTGTAAAAGCTGCATGCGCATTTTACTTTCACTTTCAAATAGCGGCAATTCGGCGAAAAGCAATTGTTCGTTTGAATTTTCCCTCTT
>NW_015544203.1:67928-70046 GCF_001515605.1 Sinocyclocheilus anshuiensis
TATATTAGGGATGCACGATATTATCGGAACGTTATCGGAATCGTCTGATAATGGCTTAAAATGTAAACATCGGCATCGGCCCGATATTAAAAATTAAGATAAGAAGATTAACTCACATGTGCTCAGGGTGTGCTAGCGATAGGATCACGTCCAGCAGAGTGGTCATTCTTGAAGCAAACTTTTACCTGAATGGTGATTAGAGTCATTATTTAGAATCGCAGAATTTAATCTGAGAATGCACGTACAGAATGGCGCATCCGGTGTGCTATAGAGTCATGAGTCACCAGTGCTGCAGTAGCATCAGCAACAACAGCCTCCCTCGGGTCCTAATGCCCTTTCGGTAAGGCGTTTTATTTATTTAGGGCGCGCTGTTGGCCTACTTGTAATAAAATAAAAAGTAAATACAAATAACATTAAGATTGTGTTTCTGATTAAATAAAGCAGTAACTGATTTCATAAAAACACGAGTATGTTTTGATTTTAAGGTCAGAAGCTATAGCATACATAAATAAAAATCACAATGACACTCGTAAATTAAATAATTTTATACATACAGATTTATTTATTAATGTGTAAGTTTTTTTTTTGTTTGTTTTTTTTCAAATTATGAAAATCAAAGACAAGGAGCTCTAAACGATTTTCAGAATTGTTACAACTCTTTTACTTTAGACCATCTACAAATGTTAAATCTTCAAATAAAATGTTAAGGTTACCACTGCATATGTCTGGAAAAAAAATGCAGTGATTGATTTATATAATTTACAGTTGTTTTCAGCTTTCAGTGTACTCCCATTATAAAAGAACTTCATTATTATTTCTTTAATTCTAACAAGTAAGATTTTGTTAAAAACTAACTTGTTTGTAATCTCTGTACTAGAGCCCTGCATTTCAGCCCGAAGTGAAGTTGAAGTTGACGATCCTGACGATCTCCTCATTGGACTCCCTTTAGAGAAAAATGCACTGGATTACATAATGAAAGAGTTTTTGTTTTCGATTTTAATTATTTTGTTTTGTAGTCATTTAAAGCTTTCTATAGATATATTTATCATGTCTCTGAGGCAAGTATTCGTTGAGTTTCGGTTCATTTTTGTGAAGCACTCCTGTTCACGGAGACCGAAACGGCAGAAAGCGCATCCTGTTTGTTTTCTTTATTTTACAAAAAAGCCCGACTAGAAGCTAAGAAGGGAAAAAAAAAAGAGAAGGGGAAAAGGCATGACTAAAAAAGGGTAAAGCTAAAAGGGCTGATTTGATGGTGTCCTGAGTATTTAAACTGGGCTCTTGGACACATCCCAAATGGTGTTTCCACCAATTAGACACTGTCTTAGCTCGGGGTGTTGCTATATTTCTCCTCCCAATTCATAAATCAAATGTTATCTCATCAGTCACATGGTCCGGGCCGTTTCTGTGGATGAGGACATGTTCTGTGAAGATCAGAGGTTAAAAGGTCTGTAAGGAATCTCAGTCTGTTCTCTGTCGTCGAGGTGGGGGAAGTCAATCCAAAGAGCTCGTGATCGTCACTGGTTTACATGTGATGGTCATGCTGTGCATCTCTGACCATTAATTAAACTCAAAGCTGCTAGTTGGTTCAGGCTTGTGGTGCCAGGATCTGATTTACGAACATCCTGTGTCTTGGGCCTTTCTGTGGAATTCGGCTCCTCGTGTTTCACCCATGTTCTTGATCAAATCTTAAATTGTCTGATTCGGTCTGATACCCTACAATATTGTGAGTGCACAAAAATAAAATCTGACGGCTCATCTGACAGTGATCCAGATATCATATTTACATGTTTTAGTCTAACTTTACTCTAATTGGTCAAACTTTGGTTTAATTATTTCATTTTTGTCTTGCCATATCGTTTATTGTTCGCTACTGTGTTGCTATTCTAGTCTCGCTGTTTCCTGAAGAAAAAAAAAATCTGATCTATATGATGTAATGAATAAAACCATTTTTTGATTATCCAAATGTTGATGGTGCTGTTCTCTTATTCAGATTATAAATTATATAACTAAACAAATGAATAAATATTTAGGTGAAGCTGTGTGCTTGAATTTGTCATCGCATCATCCTATGCAGTGTGGTGAATTATTATTGCTCATTATTGTCTATAGGCTATTTTA
>NW_015544203.1:70106-72303 GCF_001515605.1 Sinocyclocheilus anshuiensis
ATATAACTAAACAAATGAATAAATATTTAGGTGAAGCTGTGTGCTTGAATTTGTCATCGCATCATCCTATGCAGTGTGGTTATTATTGCTCATTATTGTCTATAGGGTATTTTAGTCATTTAAATGCCATGGGTTATCTTAATATATTGATTAATGACATTGTATTATAATATTACACCACCCAAATATTTATGCTACTACCTTCTAATTTCCATTGTCAGTGCAGGTTTTTTTGTTTTGTTTATTTTTTTAGCTTAGGCTACTGACCGTTATGGATTAGTGTAGCCTGCATTAAAAAGTCTTGAACATAAAACAACAGGATAAAAATATAGTTGATGACTAGACATAATCACTTCATGACTTTAGACACTTCTTTGTGAAGACAGTGGCATAATACAGTGAAATAATATGTTCTTTAGCCATATAAATACAGTTGTTACGTGCGTGGGTAAAAATGTATCCGCTGGCGCTTTTAGGTATACAGCGACCTCTGGCGGTTCGTTATGTGTGTGGGTAAAATTTACCCGCTGGCGCTTTTAAGTATACAGCGACCTCTGGCGGTTCTAGTGTTAAACGCGCTTTAGCTTCCACTCTCCGCATAAACGCTTGGATGTGTGCCTAACAGTGCACTCTTATCTAGGTTAAACGTTTAAACTAACATTGTATTATTCTTGAAGTGTTTTATATATAGAGATTTTATTTTAGGCAAGTCGTGTTGATTTGAGAAGGCCAAATTGATCAATCATGATCAACTCACTGTCTGCCGCTATCCGCTTGGTCGTCAATTTAAAAAAAAAACAAAAAAACTTGAATTTAACAAACAAAAAATGTTCCAAACATTTTTCTAAATTAACTTAATAAAGAAACGAAAATAAATATAACCACTTTGCCATTAAAAATGAAACTGGACTATTTTAATGGCTGCAAAAGCAGCTGTGTAATGGGGAAGCGAGAGAGCGAGAGAGAAAAAAGACACGGGCTCCATTCGGATTCGGACCGAGAATTCAGATAAGCTGTTGGACAGGGGCCGGGCTAGGGCCTAGATTTGAGGCCCGTGCAGGGCTCTACTCTGTACAGGAGAGACTTGTTGTTTACAAACAAAAGGAAATATATCAGCATCGGTATCGGCCAAAATGAGTTGAAAAATATCGGATATCGGCAAAAATCCAATATTGTACAGTCCTAGTATATATATATATATATATATATATATATATCAGTGGTGTTCTGTCCATATAAGCTGCGAATGCTCTGCATACCCAGGCCATTTGAGAGAATAAGTTCACGGGATAATTCATATAAACATGATTATAAGTTGATCCCTTGTCATTTGAAATGTAACTTAAAGCTTAAAGAGTTAGGAATAAGAACATAAAATTATTTATTTGCCAAACGGCAGTAATTTTCTGTAAATCTACCAGTTGCAGTTGCTTCCAGGCGAGCGGATTCTCTGCAGCTTTCTCGCCTCCGCTCTGTTGCTGTGACTTGTCAGGATTGTAGCGCGTTCTCAGTGGTTTGCTGGCCTGCGGCTGATTTAATGCGAGAGGTAAGCCAGTCGCAAAGCGCTCGCCCAAGCGGAAAAATGTGCTGCTGCTGTCAGATCTCGATTGCAGAGAATCACATTGTGTTTGATGCAAAACCAACTCGACTAAATCAAAAGAAAAAAACAGTACAACTGTATATTTTTATGTTTTCTCAAGCAAAGAAAATGTTTAAAGTCCACTGAAAACGTATCTTCTTACATTTTTGGTCATAGACAAGGTATGTTGAAGATATACGTTATTGCCTAAGCAGTAAATAAAAAAATGTTTATAAAAACGTGGGCTATATAAAATTTTAACAATAACAAACATCATAATGTTCCCTTTGTTTTGCATATGCTCGTGTCGCTTACAGTTAAAGTCCTTTTCTGATTTTATTATTGTTTGCAAGGTTGCAACGTTACTTTGCAATATTTTAAATATTTTTTGTAGGAATAAAAAAATAATGTAGCTAATGCAGAGAGACATAAAGAGCGGGGGAATCCCCCCATATCCCCACCCTCTGATTACATATCATAACGTAACTATGTGTAAACCTTATTTGGCGGTTTTTACTTGGAAAATCAGCTAGATTTTTCTAGCATTCGAATAACAATGGATAAACCTGAAACGATAGAAGAAGGATTGGAGATGAATTTCATTTACAAATAAGGTAG
>NW_015544203.1:72318-74722 GCF_001515605.1 Sinocyclocheilus anshuiensis
TGTCCTAAAAGCCGAGGGGGGGGGGCTTATCACTCAGCATAAGTCACCGCTCGCCACTGATATATATATATATATAAATCTTTTTCTCTTTCTATTTTTTTCCCTATATTTCAGTGCTTATGGTGTGCTCTTGGATATTTTATTTATCAAAACTGTCATACAGATAAAAGCAAGACATAATTCATAAATTTAGAAAAGATATTCCGATTTTGCAAAATAACGAAAACAAACTGAATGTCTTTGTTTCCTTTCCTATATCTTTAAAGAAGCACATTTTCTTTTCTTTTTTTAGCCTAATATTTAAGTGAAATATATTTCGGGTATTGGCCTTAATATTCTTTTTTATTTATGGATAATTGTATTATGTTTTCTCTGGCCTTTGAATGGACATTTCAAATAAGCGTTTCTTTTCAGAACAATTTTTCCGTTTCTGGTTATGTTCATGTAAAAATTTTGTTTGTTTCCGGGTTTCGTAAATATAGGCTACGGCTCTTTTAAAGAAGGAGCTAGTTTTTGTTTGAGGTGTGTTAATTGTCGGTCTTTTCTCACCTTTCATTTACAAGGCGTTCAGTCTATTTTAAGACAAACCGGTTTTGCAAGTTTTCCCATCCCAGAATTTGGGGGGTTGATTGCTTCAGTACATCTGTAAGTTTAGGCTGTAATGTGTGCGTGGTGCCTTGTATATTTGTTGTTACCATATTATATCTTATCATACTATTCATCAACATATAGAAATACAACGAATACAATGAACAAAGTGTTTAAGACAACGCAAGTCTCTGCCTAATATTTCAGCTCGATCTCAAGGCAGTACGTGCCGTAGTCACAAAATTTATAGTTAATTGATTCGTGTTCAGTTATAAATATTGTATTAAATATAGAAAACTGTTACAAATGGCTTTTCTCGAGATAAATGTTTAATGTTTTTTCTTTCATCTAAGCACCCATTCAGTCTATTGTCCTTAATGTCTTGTTTGCATGCTCCATTAATGTTTTATGTTTTGTTAATGTTAAATATGCGAACAAAATTATACTCTGCTCACGTTTTCCTCAAATAAAGAAAAGATTTGATAAAATATGCATTAATTTCTTAAATCTTGGACAGATATCTTTTCCCCACGTCAGCCTAGTTCTCTGTCAAAATAAAGGACAGTTAACAAATAGGCTAACAAAGTATGTGTGAAATGCATTCCCTTCACATATATATTAAAATCACCACTTGAAGTGTATAAGTAACTTTATTGTTTTTATGAAGGTTGGGGAAAGTTGAGGATTCAGTTAATCCAAGAAAAATGATTGACAGCACAATGCAATTGTTTGCCCTCACGCCTACAATATAAGCATATATCATGTGTATTGTTTTGATAAAAATATATCAAGATAAAATATAATCTTCACGCTCTAACAAATGCTGAGTTAAAAACAACCCAACTTGGTTTACTTGGCAACCCAGCGCTGGGTAAATATTGGACAGAACACATGCTGGTTTATTCTGACCCAGCTGGTTGGGTTGAATGTTTTTACCCAACATGCTGGGTTGTTTTATTTAGGTCATCTATTGTTTAAAAATTACTATATTGCTGCCTTAAAATTGTCAGGGATTCATCACAGTCACTTCAGTCACCATCCAGGATAATCACCCGATCACAGTCACCTGAGTTCTGATCACCCGCACCTGCTGTCACCAATCAAGCCACACTACAAATACACACACATCTCAGTCACTCACTGTCCGGTCTACCGTTCACTCCCTGCTTCCTCCGGTAACCCCCCAATCTGCCTCTGTCAGTCCCATGGCCCTGCCTGCTTCATACGCGGGTGATGCAGCTGAGTGTGGCAGCTTCCTCCTGCAAGTGGCCTTACGCCAAGGCACTTCTTCCATTAAAGACTACACACTGCGGTTCAGAACGCTGGCGGCGACTAGCGGGTGGAATGAGGCGGCTCTACTTAGCTCTTACCGGCAAGGATTGAATCCCCGTGTACAAGCTCAAATGGCTATGATGATTCCGTTGGACTGGAAAGCTTGATGCAAAAAGCCAACCGAATTTCCCAGTGTCTGTCCGCATGCCACGCCTCTGAAGCCGCCCACCAGTCTGTCACGCCCGGCATGGGTTCCCCAGTACCAGAGCCGCTGCAAGTAGACACCTCCCGGCTCATCCCTTCTGAACGTGCTCGCCGTCTCGCGGCAGGTGTGTGCCTTTACTGTGCTGCGGAGGATCATTACATCAGGACCTGCCCAGTCAAACCCCCACGTCCTGCGGTGAGTACCCTCCAACTAGACCCTGTCATTTCCACGCTGTCAATGCTTTCGGGACAACTACTTACCCCAGACCTTTCTGTTTCAGTCCCTGCCCTCGTCGACTCGGGCTCCTCGGGCAATTTCATATCCCAGGACCTATTGAAT
>NW_015544203.1:75037-75515 GCF_001515605.1 Sinocyclocheilus anshuiensis
GATAAGGTCAGCATTGTGGCTCATTCTTGAAGCAAAGTTTTGCCTGAATGGTGATTAGATTCACTGTGTTGGATCGCTGCATTTAATCTGTGAAAGCAGTACAGAATGATGCGTTTGGTGTATGAAAGAGTAAACAGTAATAGGAGGAAATCACGTTTTTGGTACTGGAGGGACCCACCGTGGATATCATCCTGGGACTGTTCATTAGAAGGGCACTGTCACCGCAACTGCCAAAAAAAAATGACTGGCAGCAGTGGCGCCGCTAGCAATTTTGGGCCCTATGAAAGAATGAGGTTGGGCACCCTACCGCACCAAACATACACTATATTGCCCAAAGTATTGGGAAAACTCAATAAAACTAAAAAAAAAACCTCATCGCCAAACACCAATGACTTGTACATATGTGTACAATCATTTTAGACACTTCCAAAACTGTGGCAACAAAGATGGAAATACAATTTTTAAATACATGAATTAT
>NW_015544203.1:75811-76098 GCF_001515605.1 Sinocyclocheilus anshuiensis
AATTTTGTCACTGTTTTGGAGCACACTGCCTTATAGATAACCTTAAGACTAACATATTGATACTAACACCCAAAAAACTTTAATTTTGATTTCATGGGGATGTTTAAGCATATAATGATATTCTAGGGAATTGTGTGCTTCTAATTTTATAGCAACAGTTTGTACAGGACCCTTTTCTATTCTAACACAACAATGCCTCTGTCTATAAGACCAGGTTAAAAAAAAGAGATTGATTCAGTCAGTCTGGAAGAACTTGACTGGTCTGCATAAAGCCCAGTCCTAATCCC
>NW_015544203.1:76387-100134 GCF_001515605.1 Sinocyclocheilus anshuiensis
TCTAAAATGATTGTACGCATATGTACAAGTCATTGGTGTTTGGTGATGAGTTTTTGGCTCGAGGTCTGCATTTAATGTCACACCAGAGGTGTTCAGCTGGGATTAGGACTTGGCTTTATGCAGACCAGTCCTGTTCTTCCACACTGACTGAATCAATCTTGTTTTATACACAGAGGCTTTGTTGTGTTAGAATAGAAAAGGGTCCTGTTCAAACTATTGGCATAAAATTAGAAGCACACAATTCCCTAGGCTATCCTTATTTGCTTAAACTAGGGATGCACGATATTAGCCGGCCGCCCTCGAGGAACTCCGTGGGGCCTGCATATTTTCCAAGTTGGACCTGCAAAGTGCATACAACCTCGTTCGAATCCGGGAGGGCGACGAGTGGAAGACGGCATTCATTACACCATCTGGCCACTATGAGTACCTTGTCATGCCGTATGGGCTAGCCAACGCCCCGTCGGTCTTCCAGGGGATCATGAACGAGGTGTTCCGGGAGTTCCCTCTCCTGTAGAGTACGTAAAAAGCCTGCGCACTGACTGTAACTCAGTCGGAGACAGGCTCAACCCGACGTTTGGGTGGAAAAAATAGCCCAACATTAAAAACGACCCAGCTGCTTAGTTACAGAAAACTACCCAGCATCTGGGTAAAAAATATTATGACCCAACAAGCTGAACCCAGCTTTTGGGTGTAAAAAATAACCCAGCATTTTAGCGCCCATATAGCTACAATAAAAGTTATAACCTGTAAGTTGATGAAAGTGTTTAATGCGATGCACTTGCTGCCTCAGATACAGTCGTTCTAATGAGACAAAACACAGATCTCCGTCATTCGCTGGTCAACCAACTCCATTTGATCTTGATTTTTCAAAAAATGTTAAGTGTCTGATAAAGCCACAATACCCACTCTAATGATGCAGTGTTTAACTATATTATCTTTTTCCTATATTTCAGTGCTTAGTGGTGTGCCATCCGATTTTTTATTTATCAAAACTGTGCCCCCTGTGATTTATGCCAGTGCCATACCCTATGGTTTTGTGAAACGCCGCCACTGCCAGGCTTGGGGAGTAACGGATACATGTAACGGTGTTACGTAATCAGGATACAGAAATCTAGTAACTGTAATCTGTTACAGTTACATCAAAAAACAAAGTATTCAGATTACAGTTACATTTTGTAAAAAGTGGGAATACTATCAGGATTACATTTGTTTCATTTAAAATGAAATAAATGAGTATTTTGACATAACGCTATATACAGTATTTAGCGCTGCTTCATCATACAGTAGTTCCTGGTTCTGTTACACATGTTGACTCTCGTGAGCCGCCTGCTGGTGCGTGCGCAAATAACACCCGTCTACAGTTATACTCCTCAAACACGGGATGAGGTACCATGCTTGAATCAACGTTGGATTATGTACCATGCTTGAATCAACGTTGGATTATGTTTCGATTTTGAAAATGGAATCAACGTTGATATTGTGAAGTTGTTTTACCGTCTTACCTCCAGCATGGGTACGTACACAACTGTACGTTCAATTAGAACCTAGTTTGCATGTAGATACAGAACACTGTACATTATAAAGGTTACAAAAAAAAATGACTGGCAGCAGTGGCGCCGCTAGCAATTTTGGGCCCTATGAAAGAATATGAGGTTGGGCACCCTACCGCACCAAACATACACTATATTGCCCAAAGTGTTGGGACACCCCCTTCTAATGAACAAGTTTGACTACTTTAGTAATTTCCATGAGTACAGATCTTAATGTTTAAGCATATAATGATATTCTAGGGAATTGTGTGCTTCTAATTTTATAGCAACAGTTTGGACAGGACCCTTTTCTATTCTAACACAACAATGCCTCTGTGTATAAGACCAGGTTAAAAAAAAGAGATTGATTCAGTCAGTGTGGAAGAACTTGACTGGTCTGCATAAAGCAAAGTCCTAATCCCAGCTGAACACCTCTGGTGTGACTTTAAATGCAGACCTTGAGCCAAAAACTCCAAACACCAATGACTTGTACATACATATGGACAGACACCCCTTCTTTAGAACAGAAAAGGGCACTTCCAAAACTGTGGCAACAAAGATGCAAACATAATTCATGTATTTAAAAATTGTATTTCCAGTTTTGTTGCCACAGTTTTGGAAGTGTCTAAAATGATTGTACGCATATGTACAAGTCATTGGTGTTTGGTGATGAGTTTTTGGCTCGAGGTCTGCATTTAAAGTCACACCAGAGGTGTTCAGCTGGGATTAGGACTTGGCTTTATGCAGACCAGTCCAGTTCTTCCACACTGACTGAATCAATCTTGTTTTATACACAGAGGCATTGTTGTGTTAGAATAGAAAAGGGTCCTGTTCAAACTATTGGCATAAAATTAGAAGCACACAATTCCCTAGAATATACATTAACTCACATGTGCTCATGGGTATGCTAGCGATTAGATCACGTCATCAGTGTGGCTCGTTCTTGAAGCAAAGTTTTGCCTGAATGGTGATTAGATTCACTGTGTTGGATCGCTGCATTTAATCTGTGAAAGCAGTACAGAATGATGCGTTTGGTGTATGAAAGAATAAACAGTAATAGCACGAGCAGTGGGTCCTAAAGCCCGCTCAGTAAGGAGTTTTAATCTGTAGGGGGCGCTGTTGGCCTACTTCTAATAAAATGAAAGCAAAATACACAAATAACATTTAGACTGTGTTTCTGATTAAATAAAGCAGTAATTGATGTCACTGATTTATTCATTAATGTGTAATATGTTATATTTTTTAAACAAATTATGAGCTCCAAAATAGTTTCAGAATTTGTACAACTCTTCTGCTTTAGACCATTTACAAACGTTAAATCATAAAATAAGATGTTAAGGTTACCACTGCATCTTTCTGAAAAAAAAAATGCAGTGATTAATATATAGTTTATTTATAGTTATTTTCAAATCTTCAATGTACTGTAATTATAAAATAACTTTATTATTGTTTATTTAATTCTAACAAATAAGTTTTTGTTAAAAACTAACCAAAATTAAAAATAATTATAAATCGGTATCGGCATCGGATATCGGCCAAAATGAGTTTAAAATTATCGGCATATCGGATATCGGCAAAAATCCAATATCGTGCATCCCTAGCTTAAACATTAGGATTTGTACTCATGGAAATTACTAAAGTAGTCAAACCTGTTCCCAATACTTTTGGCAATATAGTGTACAAGCCAACCTAGCTATTCAAAATCTTTGTCTGCAATTTAATAATATTGACCTATTACTTTTGCTATTAATTTTGACCATTAGATATCAGTAACATAATTAATTCAGAACCTGTTTTATGAACATAGACTTTCTGTACCACACTATTCTGCTGATATGGAATGAGTTTGACTACTTAATCAGTTATATTAATAGAAATGCTTCACTGGGGCAAACAAAAAAATCCTAAAATAATAAATGATATCCCATAGCAGCATTTCCAGCAGTATCCCACATTTCTCAATCATGATCTTACTAGGGTTGGGTACCGAAACCGCACCGGTACCTATGTAACCGGTATTTAGGCTACTAGAACCGAATCAGAACGCAGATTTCGGTGCCTCATTTCGGTGCCATGCCTGAGCGATCGATTGAAATATTTCTCCTCTGGTTCTCCGAAACGGACGTAAGAAGTATCATCACTGGCACCGCATGTGAAAAATAATTTCCCGACTGAGAAAATGCACGTAACTCAAGTCGGAAAGCTCTAATAATACAGATCCAACACATCTTTGTAGTAACGAGAGTGTCCATGTTGTTTTCACATTCCGACTTAAAAGCAGAACTCGGGAAACGAGAGCATCGAGGAGCGCGTGAATGCAGTAATTACACTTGCTCTGATGGCAGCAGGTAGCCTTCCGTTAACTAAGCTAAACATGCTTAAATTAAAATTTCGGTGCCACTTAAATGCTTGAGCGATCGATTGAAATATTTGTTTTCCGAAACGGACGTAAGGATCACCGGCACTGCATGTGAAAAATAATTTCTCGACTGAGAAAATTCACGAAAGTAAGTCGGAAAGGGAAATGAGAGCATCTGAGGAGTGCGTGAATGCAGAAATTACACTTGCTCTGATGGCAGCAGGTAGATACCGTTAGCTAGCTAAGCTAAACATTCTTAAATTAAAATGCCTAAAGCTAGGATGACCATAACATCCTCTTTTCCCCGGACATGTCAGGATGCGGTGTATTTAAATATTTTTGAATGAGCGTTTGCGCGGTTTACTTTCACTTTCGATTTCGCAATCACACGCATTATCTCTTTCATCTTCATTTGACCTTCTAACTCTAATTTTATCTGCTTGGTTTTTTTAATCAAAAAACTTGACCCTCTAACATTTGCACTCTCTGTTCTATTTCTATTCTAATGGCCAATCCATCATTTTTTGGGGGATTTTTTATTTATTTATTTATTTATTTATTTATGTTTTAATAAGTATCGGTTCAGGCACCATTTAGGCACCGTAACCGTTTTAAAAGTATCGATTTGGCACCGGTATCGAAAAAGAAAAAAAACGATACCCAACCCTACAGATTTATTTAAACACACAAATATGATAAACAGCAAATAACTTTCTCTTATTTTCTTTTTATTTATTATAGATAATGACCTTCTTACTGTCACGAGGCACACACACGAGGAACGAGGAGACGCTGGAGAAAACTTTACCAAGACTTTATTTTCAGGAACCAAGGGAGACGAACTCAGGAAGACGTTTAACAGCGTCGCTTTGTCTCACACACACGCAGAGAGACAGAGAGAGACAGAGACAGAGAGACAGAGAGACAGAGAGAGAGAGAGAGAGAGAGAGACTTACATACCATGCAGAATTGACGCGCTACATGTAAATGATATTCTTTGTTGTTGTATTTTCCCGTCAAAGAGCTCCTTTGAAATTCTTCAGCTTTTAAGAACTGCCGGGTTCTCCGGCAGTGGGTGGAACTAAAACGCAGACGACAATCTCATTGGCTGGCACTCAGCTATTATCGTCCCTGTTTTTGATTTCAGCAAATCAGTTCGAGTGAACGCACACAACCTGATTAATATTCATGAATCAGCTCGTTAATCCTTAGTGTGTTTTATATTGTTCTTAGAATTCGTAATATTATATTATTATTATTATGTTATAAGTATTATTGTAAGTTTTTTCCCATTTTTTACAGAAACACTGAATAACCAAAAAAGCACCACCACCAGTCAAGTTCAGTTAAAATTACTAATATGCATTCATACATGGTTACCAAGTTTAAATTCTAATTACTAAAGTTCTATCATTAAATAATACTTGATAATCATAATATCATGTTATAATGCTTGACTGACTGATGTTAAGAGTGTACTTTCAGATCTTTAAAAAGCTGTGTGTGTATATATTAATAATAAAAACCTTCATTTAAAAACTGCATGTTGTGTTTACTTGTGTTATCTTTGACTAATATTTAAATTTGTTTGATGATCTGAAACATTAAAGTGTGACAAACATGCAAAAAAATAAGAAATCAGGAAGGGGGCCAACACTTTTTCACACCACTGTATATATATTACTAGCCAATGGCGATTCAATTGCCAAGGTGTCCATAGAGGGTTGAAACAGCTAATAAAAGCATCACAATAATCCACATGTAATCGACAATCGACTCCAGTTGGTCAATTAATGTCTCGTGAAGTGAAAAGCTGTGTTTGTAAGAAACAAATTTATCATTAAGAAAATTTTAATGTCAAACCGTTGCTTCCGGTTGCTTCAGAGTTCATAATATTGCTTTCTCCAGTGAAAAATCTGTCTGAATCAGGAGAGAAATCTGCACAGATCAAGCACTATTTACAAGATGTTAATTTTCAGAACATTTTTTTCATTTTAATTTTACTTTAAGGCATTGTTGCTGTGTCCGGATGGTGATAGCACCACAGTATTTATACAGTTCAAAGGAAATCAAGTTAGGACAGAAAAGGAGAAAATATTTTTTTTTTAATTACACACTTAAGCTTATAAGGGCACCATCAAAAGTTTGTATATGGTTTGAAAATAACAGCAGCAGCAGTTCCTCACATAAGAGAAAACATCTAGTTACAGTTCCATCTCATCACAAAGTTTGACTTTAAGATGAACGCCGATACAACTCAATACAAAAAAAAAAAAATTATCTTTCTAAAATTAAACGTACCATGACAAGACCACCAGCTGTGAATGGAATAACTGATACCAGCAAGCTTGTTCTCTGAAGCTTGGGAACTATGGTGAGTGGGTGGGGACACTGCAGTCCCTAAAGCTTTTAAAAACAACTCAAATGTCTTTTGTCATCAGGTCTTGCACTGAAATGAATGACACACCGGAGGACTATTAAATGTTCTGCACTAGGGGTGTGCGATATATATCGTCTGCGATAATATCGTAGGGCTGGACAATAATTCAATATCAATATGTCAAGTCAAGTCAAGTCAAGTCAAGTCTGCTTTATTGTCAATTCTTCCACATGTACAGCACATACACACAGAGAATTGAAATTGCGGGAGCAAGACACAGACAAAACATGGAACAGAGTCTGACACTTACACTAGCATTATCTGTTTTTTTTCTGTTTTATTTTTATTTAAAAATGACCCTCTAACACTTGCATTATCTATTCTTTTTCTATTCTTTCTACTTGTTTTCTTTTTATTATAAAAACAAAATAAGCACACAAACAAACAAAACCGTGCTACTTATACTGTTAGGCGAAGCCCCGCCCACGAACCCGCCCCCTACTGTCCTTTTTTTGAAAAACTAAAACATGGTCACCCTACTAATGCTAAACTTCCCTTGTAATGACTTGCAATGAGAAGCGTTTCTAAACCTGTTGTCCAACAAAAGAGAACATCATAACCTGTTCTTACTCCGGTCCACAACATCAGTCAAGTGTTTAAAATAACTTCCTTTTGTGATCTAATGCTGCTTCTTATCACAGAATGAGGCAGAAAATATATTGTATACTGTAGAAAAAGGCTATGTCAATTAGCATTGGATTATAAATATACATAATTATTATGAAAATACCCAGACATTAAATGTGTTTATAGCGCTCATTAATGGCCAATCCATCCTATTATGGGTATTTATTTATTTTGTAAAGTATCGGTTCAGGCACCGTTTAGGCACTGGTACGCTTTTAAAAGTATTGATTTGGCACCGGTATCATAAAAAACCCAATCGATACACAACTCTAGATCTTACTCAGCTAAATGTGACTATTAGCTTAACAGCTGTATTCCTTGTTTGCTAACTACCTATGCACATACTGCATACAATGTTAAAAATGTTCTACATTATAAACCTTAACCCAAAAACCTTTAGCTTCATACACTGTAGATTGTGACCCTGCCTGTGGAAACCCAGCTGAAGTATTTTTTTTAAACAGTGGATGAGTAATTCACTCCTTAATTTGCTTAATAAAAGCCTCCTTTGAGATCGTTTTGACAGACATGTTTATTGTGTATTATTTTCAGCGTGTTTATTGCTAAGTTTAGTGCGGCAGAATAGAAGCGCAGCCGTAATTCGCGTGCAGTGTATCTGGTTGCCATGCTGCTGCTCTGTGTAATCAGAGTGAATATGTAGATGTTCTATAGCAAAACTAAATTGTGTTTAAATGTTCGAATGACCAAATCGTCCGGCTCTATTTGCCCCCCTCGAACTCGAAGACATCTCTAATTTGATGGTTTACCATCTGATCTCACTCAGTGACTCTAGGCTACGTAGGACGGGACAAAACCATGCAGTGAATGGGGGGAGATAATATTGCCGGAAATGCAGAAATAAGCCGTAAGTTTGCTTTATTTGTAACTCTTTGGTAGATACATTTATAATTCTATTACATTACTACTACTACTGTTACTACTAATAAAACAGATCTCTGGGGGCCCCAAAAGTGCGTGGGCCCTTAGAATCCTGGCAAAGGACCAGCATAAACCAGCAAAAGGACCAGTTTAAACCAGCATCAAAACATACCTAACCAGCATATGCCGTTTTTTTCAACAGGGCAGCAACTCTTTCCTATTTTAAGCATGTGCTCATTAATATTAAGCTTCTGTGTTCTATGTTCATGTTCTAATGGACTACTCGCACTGAGCCTCGTGACGCACTTCCGTTTTGAAATATTACGGCTCAGTTATTTCCGGTTCTGTATATTGTCAGTGTGCTGTAATCATGTAGTTGACTTAAACGCCTAATAAAATGAGAGTTCGCGGGATGATTTCAAAAGCCGGATATTTTCAGAGACAGAGAAGACATATTCTGATGATTACTGTGTACAGAATTGTCCAAACTCAACGGAACGTAACACAAACCGATCTGAGAAAGCGTGGCTGGTAATCATACGTGATTCAGCACGTGACGCTGCAGTGTTTGTGAGGTCTGATGAATCAGATCAGAAGTATGTGTATGAAATATGCTAGCTATTCTGTGTCATCATTTCACTGTAGCCTAATGCCAAAATATTAATATTCAAAGTAGTCGCATTTCAAATTATTGAAATGTTTAACATCGTTAAATAAGGCAGTTACCGCACATTCATTCAGCCATTTCAGAATAAGAGCACCAACGCACACAAACTACACATTAGCCGTGGTTTCACTACAAATAACACCAAAAAAGCAATTGAACTTAAACCATATAACCACAAATTAACTCGAGTTTTACTACACTGACCATAAGGCTATTAGTAAAAGTGTTGATACAAATTGTAAAAACGGAAAAAACATGGCATTTCTACGAGGGTGCTTATCAGTCAAATTCATTTAAAACTGTGCATTCAACAGGTATGAAATATGATCAGTAAAAGAAAAACACTGTTCACGAGAAGACAAGCGGCAGGTTAGTGGGGAAACATATGTATTTATTATTCAGAAAGCACTTTTGGAAGGGAAATATATTTATAGGAACATTTCAGCAGGTTGGAGATAATTCATGTTAACGCAGAGAATATGATGAATCGGTTTTTTTAAGAAATGCCAGCCCTAAAATGTAGCAATAATCTGCGTTATAATGAGAAACTGTCTGAACGCTAACCGGAAACTCCCGAGCCGTAATAAGTAGAACGCGGAAGTAGTTGTGCAAGTAGTCCATAAGGTCACGTAGCAGCTTGAGCACGACCTAATTAATATTCATGAGCTATCTTCTCGCGACGCCCGAAAAGTCTCGCAGAGTCTCGCGAGAGGCGCTCACTTGTACGGCCGCCATATTGTGTGACACTATTTTGATTCTTATCTGTTGGAAGAGAGAAAGCAAGAGAGAAACTAAGCGGAGCCGAGGGGACCCGCAGAAGAGCTGTCAGAAGAGAGCGAGGCGGCGGCGGCAGCGGGATTCGCGAGCGGAGTTGGGCCTGGTTCTGTAGCAGATCCGCGGCGCTGACACGGTGAGAAAAGCGCTTCAGAGCAGGCCTTCCGAGCAGATCTGCGCTGTTTCTGCTCGTTTCTGACCCCCCGAGGACGCGATGGTCCGCTGGCGTCGCGATCTTTCTTCTGCTCAGTTCGTTGCCGTTAAACGTCTAGCGTTAGTCGTGATTGAGCTCTCGGTTAGCGGTGAAGCAGCTCGGGGGGCTGTGTGTTTGATCTGACAGTTGGTTCGTGGAGGCTATCAGGCCCCGAGCTCCGTGGACCTGAAGAATTATGCTTGACGAGATCCCAGGATATAAAGGTCATGATGAAGCACATTACACGCGCTTTCACGAGCCCAGAACACACACACATGCATCTGAACTGCTGAGCTGTTATTGGCAGATGAAAACAAATCAAGAGACTTCAATCCAAGCGCATAATCTGACGCGCCTAAACTGCGTTTATAGTGATAATAATGTAATAATCAGGTGTCAGAAGTGCATTTCACTGGAGTGCATCATCGTGTATGTGATGAGAACAGCACGGTCTCTGCCTCGAATATACTGTCTGTCATATCGTATCCCATAATGCAGTTTAGCCTACATTCCAAGCAACATAAATGATCAGACAAATGACGAGACCAGCACTTAAATGTTGCAAGCTGTCTCACACACATTTCAGAAACAGCAGTAAGTGTGTGCTGATCAGAAGGCCAGTGTTACACGGTGAACAAAAACCCTAGTCCTGCGGTCCAAATGTGGCGTTGTGTGATGCATTAACCTGGAAAAGACTTCACAATCAAACAGCAAAGTTAATGAAGCTGGTAAAGTAGGGCTGTATGATTTGAAGGAGAACTCAAATTGCATTTTTTCCCTAATAAAATAGCTGTTGCTATAGTAGACCGTAGCCAACTGAAAAACAAATACTGTGGAAGTCAATGGCCCCACATGAAATAAAAAACCTATATATATATATATATATATATATATAATAAAACCGGGTTGCTATAAAGTAGTAGTGGTAGTAATAATAATAGTCAGAGGGCAGAACACTCAGGATTTAGATGGTCCAGATTTTAATATGCCCTGCCAAACTGAGGTTATCACACCGACGCTTTACTGATAACATTTCACAGTTCTTGATTATGACTCTTATAGCACAAACAAAACCACTAGCTTAAGTAATACAATGTTCAAACATTATTAAAGACAAACAAACAGTCAGTAATCAAATAAGAAATGGCAAGAAATACCACAAATAAACAATACAACAAATGTACAAATAAAGAGGTTTTTCAGGTAGCTCGATCAATAATATTTAGGTAAGACACTACTGAAATGAAGTAATCGGATGTCAAATAATACTGCGTAGTCTTCACTATATAAACTAACTAGATTTATGATTATTAAAGACATGGAAGGAATAATTTGGTCACGTTAAGACCAAGCGGGTGCGCTGTCTCAGAAGAGCTTCAGTGAGCAGGCAGCGCTAGGCCTGCTCATAATCACGCTTATTCATGGGTCATACCACCACAACTTTATACGGAAGATTTATTTAAAGATAGTGATATATATCAAATATATATTTTCTGTAAATAAGGTTGCAATGACATCTACATTTTAGAGACCAGCGAAATGTCACAATTCTCAACACCACAGCAGAGTACTAGAGTAACTAATGTTAGTTAAAAAAACAACAACAAAAGGTCCTCAAAATTAGTGAAAATAATTAAACTGTACTAAAAAAGCAAAGTAATACAATAGAATAAAAAAGATACAAATGAAACAAACTGTGCTTTAAGTTTTTAATGCAAGTCTAAAGTATTAAAGTAGCCTACTAGATAAATTGAATAACAAAACAGCATAGTCTTCACTGTAAGATTTAAACTTCCTTTGTTACAAAAGTCTTTCAGTCAAGAGCAGGGAGATATTTTGTATTTGTTGTTTGATTAATATCAAGCACACAGTCGCAGCAGGAATATTAGGCTGCTGTCACTTTAAGAGCTGCACGGATCCAGTTTACTGTTACACACGTATTTTCATTCTCAACGCTTTACGTTCATTTATTACATAACCGGCGAGGGTTTACGTGAATAATCACTAATCACCACATTTTTGTGCACCGTTTAATTGGCGCTAAAAGTTGACTTTGTTTTGATTTTGAGCGCATACACAGTAATCCTCCCGAGGAACAGCGCAAGCTCTCTTTCACGCTTTTAAAAACATGAATAAATCTAATATACTTTAAGAAATCAAGCACATCCCATTTTGCGAAAGTCTCGTTACTGATTTTACTGATTTGTGCGTGAAATTGTGCTTTTATGGAGGAGCGTAAGAGCACCGCTGGAAACGGGGCGATCTCGATTACTGTGTTTTCATAATCGGTGGAGGCCGAAACTGAAACTTTTGGCTGCCAGTAGTGTTGTCACGGTACCAAAATTTCAGTATTCGGTACCAATACCAGTGAAAATCCACGGTTCTCGGTACCAATTTCGGTACCAAAGCAAAACACAAAAACATGCTATTTGAACAACATTTTTATTAATAACGTTAAACAAAACTTAAATGTACAAAACCAATGCCATTCTTTATACTTTTAAAATTGTTTCAAGTTTTTCCACAAGTAAAAGTATGAAAAAGTAAACAAGTTTCACCCAAAAGTTTAGTCATAGTTCTGCTGCCGCTGAAAAACATCTGTAAACTGTTGTCTGTTTTAGGGTTTGCTGGTGTGTTTCAGGATCGTCCTCAGTCTGCAGCTGTAAAAGAACAATATAATATACTTCAGTAAAGCTTCACAATTTAGCCCCTGGGTATTTGTCAAGTATGGTATCAGCTTATACTCCTACGAGATCTCTGAGGTCCAAAAATCAACACCTCCTTTGTGTTACTAAGACAAAATACAACCACAGGGGAAATAGAGCCTTTTCACGAGCCGGTCCAAAACTGTGGAATGACCTCCCTCGTACTATTAGATCTGTTAACTCACTACCGCTTTCAAAGCTATGTTAAAAGCACATCCTTTAAAGGGGTCATATGATGCTGCTAAAAAGAACATTATTTTGTGTATTTGGTGTAATGAAATGTGTTTGTGGTTTAAAGTTAAAAAAACATTATTTTCCACACACTGTACATTATTGTTTCTCCTCTATGCCCCGCCTTTCTGAAACGCGTCGATTTTTACAAAGCTCATCGTTCTGAAAAGCGAGGTGTGCTGTGATTGGCCAGCTATCCAAGTGCGTTGTGATTGGCCGAATACCTCAAGCGTGTGACGGAAATGTTACGCCCCTCACCATACTGTGATGCCGTGTCCCGGGCCGGAGCGACGAGACAAAAACATTAAAACCCATTATAAACGAGGCATTTGTTGCATCCAGTGGGGACATAATTACGGATTATAATGACTTATACTGTCTTTTTACGTGTTATCGCGTTATACGCGTTTATGCGTATCGCGCCGCGTAAACATAAAACCATGTCTGCATTTGTGATCGGAGAAATGACAAACAACAAGCCCTACTCTACACTACCCAAAACTCACGTTTGAATCATCAGTGGCAAATCCTTTAAATATAAAAAACATACTTACAGTCTGTGAGTCATGAAGCGCCAGACTGTCCTTGCAAAGTTGGAACTGCCCCACTTTATAGAAACAGCCTTTGAGCACAGACGTCAGTCTAGCACGAGATTATGCACTTTAAAAATGTCATTTAGAAATTCATTTGTAAGTCGCTTTGGATAAAAGCGTCTGCTAAATGACTAAATGTAAATGTAAAAAACACTCCCGTTATAATCAGTGATGCCATCTACGCTCTGATGAATAAATCTCGTATACTTACTAGAGCCCGACCGATATGGGTTTTTTGGGGCCGATACCGATATTAGGGAGTAAAAAAAGGTATATACCGATATATCGGCCGATATTCTGTGTGTATATTATAGTACAGTACCAGTCAGAAGTTTGGACACTTTCCCATTCCTGTGTCCAAACATTTGACTGGTACTATATATAGAATACAGTATAGACATAAACAGAATATATACACACAAACACATTTTTTGCAATGATCACTCAAATGTGGTGATCAAACACTTATAATGACGTGACAGAGATACGTAATGATGGAGGCAGGGCATTTAACAATTTAACAATAAACTTTATTATCCAAAATGAGTCTGACATCAGTTCACTGAACTGTAAAGTTGAAGTTTATTCAACTTTAATTGAATTCAATTCCATTCAACTTCATTGCTTTGAAGTTTATTTCACTTCATGGATTTGCGCCACTGTCTTCACACACAGACGAAACTTACTAGAGAAGTGTGACATAATATACCTCTGTAAATAAATACTAGGGGTCGACCGACGTGTTTTTTAAGGCCGATGCCGATACCGATTATTACAGATCAAGTAGACCGATAACCGATATTTTGAACCGATATATATGTCTGGTGTAAAAATGAAAATTAATGTCAAAATTAAGAATTGAAAATGACCGATACCGATAATCATAAAAATGCTTAATATCGGCTCTGTTTAGTGTGGCGTGTCGAGACTCATCAGCGAGTAACGCATCTGCTCTAGCGAAGCTCGCAACCGCTGCGCTGTCGTTTGAACTTTGAGCCGAGCGATAAACGTTTCGTTCTGCTTCTGGTGCATAAACATTATATCAAACATTTATCAAACTCTTGTTATCGGTTAATCAAGCAAAATTACATCGCGAGAATGACTGTCTGCCCTCTCACAATCAGTTTGAAGCCATCTTTACTCCGTGGCTTTGCCTTGTTGAATATACTGTAAAAGGAGTGTATGTGAGAATGCAGTATGACTCGGACATTCCTTTTACTCTGGTGTTTTGTGGTGCTGGTGGTATTTCATCTGTGCCAGTGGATGCATGCGAATACATTTCTTCCGTCGGTTCACAAGGAAGTGAGTGCATGAGTAACATCCCTTCAGAATGGCCATTGCATTCATGCAGTCAGTGGACATGACCGTAAATCTCAGCGCTGCAAATACACATTGAAAGTTGAAACCTTTGACACAGCAGCAGCAGACCAACAAACATAAAACGCTGTAATAGACACAGTTTGCTTTGTTAAAATTGTGCAGCTACAAAAGATTAGCAGCGCACATTCTGAAAACCCTGCGCTCACATTAGAAAAAGCTGCAGTTCTAGATCTTGCGTCTCTTGTGTGTTTCTGTGTGAATGCTTTATTCAATCGTCCTGCTGCCAGCAGAATTTCTGCTTCATTTACTAGTTTCTTCGCTGTTTTGTGCATGCACCTGTTGAATGTGAGAGCTGCTGCTTCATTGTAGTTTTTAGCTTTTTCCTCAGCAGCAGCACAACAACGTGTTGTGTGTTAATCATACCGTAGCGCTGTAAGTCGCTGAGTGATATATTTGGCATTTTTAATTCCTGGCATCGGTCAATAAGTGCTCTAGAAAGGCAAACACTGTAAAAAAAAAAACGTTGTGCGTTTTTCATGTACCGTTGGCATTTGTAAATGCCGACATAATAGTAATTTTCAGGTAAACTATTCCTTTAATCATGGCAACCTTAGCTGTGATCATGATTGTTTTCTAAGTAGAGAAGAGATAGAGAGGGAAGGTCTTTGAAAGCGAACTGCAATCAGCCTTTCGTCTTCAAACAGATCAATTCACAACACATGCTGAAGAAGCAACCTGAAAGTGGTTTAAAGCAACAGGAAGTGTCTTGTTCCAATGCTATAACATTTTGAGTCACTTTCTTATGTTTATATCTTTGTTGACATGTACCTATATTTACATAGCTGTGTCTAGCCGAGCTCGCATGTAGGGTTATCAGTAAAGGAGCAAGAGGTGCCAGTGAAGTGGCAGCCACAGCTTCATACGGTCTAGTGTTTCGTGTTCACTATCTTCCATGGCAGAAAAGATCTCCAACATTGTGATTTGCTCCATTGTTTTGGCAGAGCATCTTTTAGTCGAAAGGGCTGGGTAGGAGTTGGACTGGGTGTAAAATATTGATTTCTCAATTTTAATTGATTCTCATTTTATGAAACGATATTGATTCTTAAATCCCAAGAATTGATTAGTCTAGTTTTCAGTTAATGAAGGAAACATTGTAGTGCACCTCCCATCCAATAAATCGCAATAAGCTTTGTAATTTGTTGCTTTTGATATGAAACAATGTCTCAGATTTCAAATTCTGTATGTTTTGTTACAATAGTCAAACAATAAATGCCGTTTTGGCACTGTTTAATGTGGAGTGACGGTTCGCTGTAGCGCCTCGGTTCAAGAGAAGCTGATAATCTCCTCCACTTTGATATAAGGCTGAAACGATTAGTCGACAATATCGAAAACGTCGACAAATATTTTTGTTGTCGAGTAGTCGTTTGATCTCATATGACCTAATGCAGTGTTTCCCAGCCGGGTGCCGTGTAAAAAATCCTTTTTTAATATTTTTAAATTGCTAAAATGTAAAAAAAAAGCATATATTATATAATATCCATTTCTGATGTCGCCAATAATTAGAGATGCACCGAAATTCCGGCTGCCGAAAATTAGTTCACCGCTCAGGATTCACTGTCACGTGGTGTGACGCTCTGTGTATTATCCTGTTTCGTTTTTTTTTTATTAAGTTCATTTAGAAAAACGTTTGGAGCATTTTTTGTTTGTTAAATATAAGTTTTTGTTTTTTAAAGTAATGACCAAGCGGCCAGCGGCAGACTCAAATCATCACGACTTGCCTAAAATAAAATCTATAGATATAAAACAGTTCAAGCATATAACAATGTTTAAACATTAAACCTAGATAAATGTGCGCTGTATCCAATAGTTTGCGCAGAGAGTGGAAGCTGAAGTGCGCTTTGCAGGACATAGACACACCAGCGCGATCACTTGTGTTTTTTTCAGTGGAAAAAATAAGGTAAATAAGGTAAGAGTAATACATCATTCGTAACTGTAAAGGGTCTACTTTTATTTGTGTGCACTCACAATATCAACACAACGTTGTGCTTTTATAAAATAAAGAAAACAAACACGATGCGCTTTCTGCTGTCTCGTCTTGAACAGGCACGCTTCACAAAAATGAACCGAAACTCCGCGAATACATGCCTCACAGACATGATCAATATATCTATAGAAAGCTTTAAATTACTACTTAATGAAATAAAATAAATCAAAAACTCTTTCATTATAATTATAATCCGTAAAATGGAAACTTGTCTAAAGGCACGTAATGAGGAGATGGGGAGTCAGGATCGTCATCTTCATCTTTGCGACACGGACTCAGAAAACACTAGTTTATTAGTAAATAATTAAAATATCTCCTTACCATTTCCCCCAGACACATTCATGGTAATTACTTTTGCCGGTGCTTTGCGGCAAGCTTAAGGCTATTGCGTGCATTTGAACGCAGAACTGTTCAGCTGCACTGACTGCACACTCGCTGCTGCTGGACACTAAACACCGTCGAGCCGCTCTTCACAGTCACGGCAGCACGGCCTCCTGTTGTTTCCACAAGCGCGGCAATTTTTTTCATCACTAATTGATGGATGTCTAAAATATAAAAATAAGGAGAAGCCTAAAACAGGCCCGAGGCCCGGCCCGAGTCTGGCGTGAAAACTGGCCCGAAGCCTTGCTCCAGGGGCGTAAAAAAGCTTGTGGCCCGTCGGGCCCAGGCTGCAGGGCTCTACCGCTCATGCTCATCAGAACACTCAAAAATCGAGCCGACTGGAAACATCTATGTAGTACAATATTGTTTCTATCTGCAATCGCCCTACTGTAACATGGTGTGGTAAATGGGCAACTCTGGTAACGCTGCCCTCTCATTCATTGGTCTGCTAACTGCTATGTTATGCTCACGTGTCTTCTGATAATAATAGCTTTGTAGGACTAAACATTATTTGGATAATTGGTAAAAAAAATAAAAAATGTTAAATATCTCAACCCTACTGTTAGACCTACCTGAAAAACTAAAAAGCAATTTATTTAATTCGAAGGCCTGTTGTTATTTTTTTATTTGTGCTATAATTATTAATTTCTTTATTTGTTCTTATTTTATTTATTCGGTGACCATAAACTCATTAGTCAGCTAGAAAAATAAGCACTCAACTTTGAGTGTATTCTAAGCGTTTGTATATAAACCAGTTAATTTAAACCTTCAATGTTATAGTAATATAGTGCAAACTGACTCATGTATATTTCACAGCATTAGATGAGAATTTTTATTTTTTTCTTGAGAATTTGCCATGTACTGTAGCCTACTTGATATTTATCTAAAATAATTAAGCTGAATCGCAAGCTTGTGAATCAAAATCGAATTGTGAAATCTGTGTCAATAGTAAAGCCCAACCGATATATCGTTTAGCCGTTATTATCGGCCGATATGAGCATGTCGCCGATATATCGGTATCGGTGAATATGCTGCCGATATGAAAATTTTTTTACAGAACATATAATGCAGATAAAATGCTTGAAATGGTGTAATTACTTAGTTTGTCCAGCAGAGCGCGCTCCATTCACGTCATTATAAGTGTTTGATCACCACATTTGAGTGATCATTGCAAAAAATGTGTTTGTGTGTATATATTCTGTTTATGTCTATACTGTATTCTATATATAGTACCAGTCAAATGTTTGGACACACGAATGGGAAAGTGTCCAAACTTTTGACTGGTACTGTACTATAATATACACACAGAATATAGGCCGATTTTTACTCCCTAATATCGGTATCGGCCCCAAAAAACCCAAACCCATATCGGTGTGGCTCTAGTCAATAGCTCTACTTATGTGCACAAGTGTAAATTGAGACTGTTTAGTCAGCATTGTATATAAAGTCTTGGTAAAAAGTGAGGAAAATCAATGTATTGCATTGTTTTATGTTATCTTAGATTGAGTTTGAATGAAGTCATCTCTGGTTTGTCGACAACATGTGGAGGCTGTGAAAAGATCATGTTTTTATCTTGAACAAAGCTAGCATTTGTGCATCAGGATTCATGTGAATGCGAGTCCCTCCCACTGAAAATGAACTGGGAACTCGCGGTAAAATAGGCTGCCTGTAATGAAGAGCATGTTTGTTTTTGTGAAAGACGTGCAGCTCTTGGGTCGTTCCACACATTTGGGCATTATCTGTTAATTACTTATTACTCCTGCTTTGCATTGGGCCTTGAGCACTAGGGCTGTCAAAATGGCTGAAAAACTAAATGCAATTTTGTACTTAAATATGATCAATATTCAGAATTAAAAGGCATAATTTCAGTTAGGGAGAAAACGCTTTTGTCTTCTCTCCTGAACGACCGCACTGTATCAGTGCATTCTCTTAAAGTGACAGCACTTTCTTAATATTAATCAAACAGCAACAACAAAGAAATCACTCACTGCTCTTGACTGAATAGCTCTTGTAACTTTAATAAAGATTAATCTTTAATGTACACAGTCAAATATGCAATGCTATTTTACATTTCATTACTTTATTCAATTTCTGTACCTGAAAACTAATGTTAGACCTACCTAAAAAAAACCCTGAAAAGCACTGTTTATTTTATTTGTATCTTTGCTCTATTGTGTTTATTCGTGCTGTTGCTGGTAGTTAGATAGATTGTTCTTATTTTCTTTATTTTTATTTGACAGTATAGTTTTTCCCTAAAGCACATACCGAACCGTACCGAAACCGTGACTCTAAAACCGTGACACGAACCGAACCGTGAGTAAGTTGAACCGTTCCAGCCCTTATGACTATCTTTGAAAAAAGTGCATAATGTTTAAATTAATGTTTATAAACCATATATAATTATGTTGCTTAAACAATTAGAAACAAAACCGCATCATGTATGTATGTATAGTTTAATACAATGAGCCGAAAACCAATCACAAAGAGTACTTTCTTCATTTAAAAACATGAGATGCAGTGGGATGAGGACAAACCACCATAAAGTCTCGAGATGTGTTTTTTAAGAACTTACATTAATATTACTCTGCTTTCTGAACATGTTCTTGTGCGAGACGCGAGTGCAGTGGTGGTAGATGTCCCTCTAGAGAAGGTGGTAAATATGTGTTCTGTGTGGACGGCTTGGTTTCAGTTTTGCTGTAGATCTTCTCCTTCCACAATATTTTGAACAACGCAGCAGCGCCGCATCGTATGGGTTCAGGATAGACTAACACAAGCATTATAATGCAGTGACACCGTCATCCTCATCGCATCTCGTGTACTGCTGATAAAGCAGCCTGACACACACCTAACAGAATGCAGCGTTTTTGCATTCGAATGTGGATTTATGTTTTAAATTCATTTATTTATTTATCTTATATATATATTTTTTTTCTCTCCAGACATTTTGTTGTTTTTAATTTTTCTGGATTTTGTTTAAGATTCAGTGCAAATTCAATATCAAATATGGTGGTAATCACATTAGTGCAGACAAACTGTGATATTGCTTACTAACACAATGTTTTAATAAACTATTGTTATTATTTGAGAAGTACATTCTACTGTACAGTAGTAATTTAGAAATTTTTATTATTGTTTTATTAGTAATTATTTCTTTTCTAGCAAACGTTAAATCCATAAAGGTTTTTATTTAGGCAGGAAAGCAGAGGTGGACCGAGACCAGCCTCTGTGCTTCTACCACTGAACAAACCAAAGCATGTGCCTTTGACTCATCACATTATAGCCTACACGTCACTGACTCTCATGAGACTCTGACAGCAGTTCAGTCTCTGCTCGCGGAGCCCTGTGTGAACTCCAGAAGCACACTCGCTGATGTGCTGTGAGGAGTTTATTCAGTGTGCTGGAGCTGAAGTCTGCAGGACTCCGGTTTATCATCACTCTGACATAATCAACATGTGATGGTGATGAAAACATCCCGCATATGAAGCTAGAGATAAAAGATTACAATCAGGAAAATCAGCAGCACTGTATTGTGTATCTTTCTAAATGCTCTCTCATTTTGTGGAGACTAGCATCGTCACTGGACCAAAACTGCAGTATTGGTACCAATACCAGGAAAGTTTCACCGTTCTCTGAGACAGATTTTTTATTTTTTTTATTTCACTCTTTGAAAATAAAAATAAATGAAATTTTACACAAATGTTAACTATCACAAATATATCTGTCATAATTACTAGGGATGCACCGAAATGAAAATTCTTGGCCGAAGCCGAGCAAAATGAAACACTGGGCTGAACACAGAGTTTTTTCCCCATGTATTTTGCCAAATTTTTTTTACCATTGCATAAATTAAAAAGCCAAAATGTGCTTTTTACTGTTTTGTCTCACTTTTCAAAGAAAAAAAATCAAATACAAAACAACAATTTACAAATATTTAACACTGAACATTTTTAACATTCTGGCAGACACTATACCAACAAAGCACAATTTAACTTAAAATGAATAAGTTAGTAAAATAATAATTTTCTGGCCATCAGACCCCCTTCTTGAATCAGGCGTGTATTTTTTACTGTACAATTACAAGAAGCCTTGCTGAGAAGAGACTTCTTTTAAAACATTAGAAAATATTACAGATCCTAATTTGAACACTATGTGTGAATGTTATAATAAATGTATTAAAAAAGAGCTGTTGTAATGATTATTGTCTTACCTTTTCTTTTCTTTTACAGAACAACAGTAACATTACAATACTAACATTTATGAATGTTGATAAGAGTTCTTGCTTTTTCTCAACTTTTATTTTGGCGGAAAATAATAATTTCGGTTGCCGAACATTCGGTGCATCCCTAATAATTACGGTTGATAGCTGCACACATGCATTTGCTGCTCTCGTGATTTCGTCCCGCTCACTGAACTTACATCCGTTTGGGAGAGAAACGCAAGCCGTTATTAGTGTTCACTGCACCGCCAGAATGATGCTTTAAGTGTGTGGATTCATGTTGTTTGTTCAGTGTCATTTTAATTTGAGTTCAGAACTGAAAGAGCAGAATGAAACGCCCTTGCGCACACAGCTGTGCTGCCAATCCACCTAGCGTCCAAATCTAAATGTTGATCAAACTGAATCGAATCCTGCTTACGCTGAGCGAGAGAAGGCAACAGCTGCATTTTAGGAAACATTACTGTTTTTAGGTCTGATGTACTAAAAAACAGCTGATTTATACAGTCAAATATACAGAAATATACAGTAGATCCATTTAACAATAGCACTGAAGTAAGAAATACTACAGAAATTGAATGATCAAATGTAAAAAATACAACTGGGTAACACTTTATAAAAAGCACAGTTAACATGGCACTTAACTCATTTGCAAACTAGTAGGCCAATTCATAAACACATTTTAATTAATAAATGTGCTTAACCGAAACACATTTAGCATAAATATGAATGAATCGTTTATAAAATATGCTCTCTCTGTTTTTAATACATGGATATGCTGTGTCACAGTAGTTAACATTATTACGGTTTAATTAGCCCACAGGCCTATGTAAAGAGTTACATAACTTGCTAACCAAACCTAGGTCATGGGAAATACTAAATTAAAGACATAGTATTTTGCATTAATATTAAGTGTTTCTGAAATCTTTACAAATACATGAAACGTCAATGTGTATCAATTCACTTTACACAAACATTACTATGATTTAATAACCGTCAGCTAACGCACGGCTCTGGTAAATAGACACGCATCTTGATTTATTTTATTTTATTTCATTCACTAAAGACATGACTGACTGTGTTTATGTGTGTATTCACAAAGACGGCATTTTGACATTGTATTTGATTTTATTTTATTCACAGTGTGCGTTTGGCCATTCATGCTCAATAAGATGCAGAAGATAACTCAATGCAGGCATATATCATATATCACCCAGCCCTATTATTTTGCTTATTTGACTAATCCTCTTTGCAGGGCTTCAGACAAAAAAATAGAGTAAGGAGCCACTGGCTCCTATAAGAAAAAAACTTAGGCGCAAAATTATTTTTCTAGGTGCCACAGAATAAACATGTTTTATTTATTTAGTTATTATTATTATATATTATATTTATATATTATTATATGTATATATATTTGTTACATTTTAATGTTTCAATCATACTGTCATGTGTTTATGTCTCATCTTTTCTTGACTTTATCAGCATTTTAATCGATCTTGTAGAGGACCTGGGAACTAATGTCTTTTCCAGCTTGAAATATACAGTCACACATTGTTCATTACACAGAATCTGTACCGATATCACGGACTGTAAGCATCACTTGGCCACTGAGTGTAGTTTGGGCTCAATGCATCCTGTAAATGTTGTCTTTCACACTTTCAGTCTGTTTTTCTTCATTAGTAAAATGCAATTTTATAGGAGTTGAATCGTGTAGACAACAGGTTAAGTAAGAATATTAAAATGCAATAGCACATAAATATAGCAAAATGCTCCTCTTTATAGTTATTTTTCTAGCTGACTGATGAGCTTATGGACGGTTATTCTGAATGGTTATTATTACGTTGCAATGTTTACTAGCTTTACAGGTTTTCCGCAGTTTGAAACACTGAATGAGCTTTTACACGAGACATTTCAGTCAGTTGTGTAGGCTCTCTTATAAAATAGCTTATCTTTTGATGTAATTTATGTTCATTATGTACTATAGTAGTAAAGAGAGATATAATGGATTCACTTGCCGCTTGAACTGAGGCGCTAAAGCGACCGTGCCTGCCGCATTAAAGAGCACCAAAAGATAAACATCACATTTTCATTGTTGGGTGAACTATCCCTTTAAAGTAACAAAGCACAAAGCTGTTTGCGATTACTGGACGGCAAGTGCGCTTCAAATAATATGAAGTTCATGCATTAACAGAACACAGACTAAGATCTTGATAAGAAGAAGCCATATTAGTAATGATTATAAACGAGAATTGTTAACGATATTGCCAATATCCACACAGCTTACAGCTTTACCTGTTGCAGTTTGTTCAAGTTGTGCACGAAATAGACGCTGCACGATAAATCGAAATGGAATCGAGATCAAGATTCGACAGAAGCTAATTGTCTGTCATGCGTATCTTTCAGTGAAGCACGGTTCTGTGATCAGCAGTAAATCTCCATCCGAAGGCCAGAGGGCTTAAATACTATGAAATATGTTGCGTGCCTTATTCTGTGTAAGAAGCCACATCATCTCACAGAAGGATTTATTTCAAACACTCGACTGACGTTATGAAGTGAGTTTGGAGTAAAAACATGTTATTAAATGTGGTATTTTCACATGCTTTCAGATGGAGCAGCATTTACTACACAGAGCCGTAGTTCACTGAGAAACTATGCAAACAGCTGTCATTATCGCCAACGATTTCTTCAATTTCATCGCGCAATAAAATCGTCTGCGATTTTTTTGCGTAGCTTGTCAGTGAACTACAGCTATGTGTAGTAAATGCTGCTCCATCTGAAAGCAGGTGATGATG
>NW_015544203.1:100222-107328 GCF_001515605.1 Sinocyclocheilus anshuiensis
CTAACAAAATGCGCATGACAATCACATTCGATTAATCGTGCAGCTCTACACTCGCAAATTAATATTTTTCTTCGCAAATGTAACCGTTTTAGTCTCAGTCTGGAGCCCTGGTTTGTACAATATACTACATCAAACGCATGCCTGTCTGAAATATTTCCAAATATATTTGAGGACTAGAAATGCAGAACCTTTGTAGATGTTTCTTAGGCTTTAGGCTTTATAATGCTTGTTCTGAATGAAATGTGCACAGAGCATCATTTTCAAACCCTTGGCTTGTTTAATGAATACAGATACATGTTTTTTGGTAAAGTGATAATTTTCTCAAAGGGAACTGAAATAACGTTTAAATCATTTTCCTTATGGTCAACAAATACACTAAAACTGAAGAGTTTGCCAAGTAGTCTGAGAACTTCAGTACGAGATCTGTGACTGTGACTCTTACTAAACTGTTTAGTTCACATTAGAAAACAGACGGTTCAGATTGAGACACGTTACCAGAAATCTGAAGGTGCGGCAGATGATCACTTTAGTAGGTGCTTTATGTCTTTAATTTCTCAGTGAACATCATAAATCACTCTTAAAGCCCTTATTAATAAGTCCAAACAAAAAGCCCGTTGTATTGTGTATCAGCAGTGCCGACGGGACGGATGAACTGGCTGCCTGTGTCTCAAACAACCAAACATTAGAGGCACTATATAACAGCTACATTGCTTGTGTTTTGCAGTTCTTTAGCCTCGGGGTAGAAACTGTCCCTTGTCTCCTCCCTCTTTCCTTTTCCAAAACAGATTGCACAACTGATGTATACAATAACTAAGCCAGTGCAAGAGTCTCTGGGCTAATAGCTGAAATTGCTGCATAAAAGATTTTTTTTGTTTTCTCACCGAAAACCCTGCCTTCCCAAAGTTACTTTTTTACTGCATATGAGGTTAATCAGAGTTTTTCAGTAGAAGCAAGCATTTAGGCACAGATTTACATGAGCTAATATCCTGCGTCACTCACTTAGTAAGCTTATTAAGGACAAATAAACAATCAGTAATACAATCATAACCAAGTAAAGACACAAATGAGATAAAGAGTGGCTCATGTTTTTCAGAAAGGTCTGTCAGGAACATGAGAGCAGTGACTGAGCTCCAGCCGATCGAAGTCAGTCCTGAGAAAACTCAAGATGAAGTTTTCTGAAGAATCACCAGCAGCGTTGCATTGTTTCCTCCTCTTGCTTTCTTAATATTAATTACTATATTAATGATCACTATATAGCCATTTTTATTTGATCTTTGATATTAGAAATAAAGAGTAGATGCAAACAACAACAACAGTAGAACAAATATAAGAAAGAAACAAATAGGCCTAGTGCATTATTTTTTTCATTTTACATCCAAACAAAAGCATTGAAGTAAGAAAAACAAATCACTTCTGTGTGTTCATTACAAATAAATTGATTATTAAAACTAGAAGCGAGTAGCCTACTCTTCTCAGAAAACGTACAAATAAAGATCGTTTTTAGATGTTTAATTACTATTTGGAGCATTAGGATTGCTAGACGAGGCCTTAATGAACTCACTTTTGTGAAAACCTGAAACTCGAGCAAAATCTTTTTTGTTTTTTCTTTTCGCATTCACACTCATTTTGCCAGACAACAACAGTAGAACAAATATAAGAAAGAAACAAATAGGAATGTGTTCATTACAAATAAATTGATTATTAAAACTAGAAGCGAGTAGCCTACTCTTCTCAGAAAACGTACAAATAAAGATCGTTTTTAGATGTTTAATTACTATTTGGAGCATTAGGATTGCTAGACGAGGCCTTAATGAACTCACTTTTGTGAAAACCTGAAACTCGAGCAAAATCTTTTTTGTTTTTTCTTTTCGCATTCACACTCATTTTGCCAGCATGGGTCACATATAATCACCAGTTCCATCAATGAATCCTTTCACGAATTGCTGAATAATTATGTGAAATCCCCAAATATAGCAGACGAGCTGAATGAGACGCAGATTCGCTCTGCCAGCAGGTGGTGCTTATGAACAGCAATGATACAGTGTTTCCTTGGTTACCGCTGTAAACAAAGCAGCGCTGCGCTTATGAACAGCAATGATACAGTGTTTCCTTGGTTACCGCTGTAAACAAAGTAGCGCTGCGCTTATGAACACTACTTTAATATGCATTGTTCAGAGGCAAGATGGAAAGAAAATACCACGTAAACTTTTCTAAAGACAGTAAGTTCCCCTCAGAGATACATTCATATAAACTTCTACTCCAATTGTATGACGATTTGTTTAACATCTCAACCGATTTGAATTGTCACATATTTGAATCGATTTTCGACCGGCTCACGGTTAATCGTTATATCCCTAGTAGCCATGCAAAGTTAAAACAGTTTAAACTTTTAGAAAACACGTCATCAATTTGAGGAGGTTAATTCCTTTTCACTGCGTCTCATATGTGTTTAAAGGCAGTCTAATCTGCATATAAAACATTAGAAATGAGATATTTGTTTAATTTTTATTTCGTGTTTGACTGTTAAAGCAAAAAAAAAAAATTTGTTGTTTGTCTCAATAAATTGAGTTAATTTAAAAATACAGTGGTTAAATGTTAAAAAAAAAATTCTATTGCTCTTTGTTTTAAAAAAGGTTATAAAAAATGTCAATAATTATCGATACCGAACGATATGAAACATTATATCGGTGATACATTTTTTAGCTATATCGCCCAGCCCTAGGATAATACACGGCTAGCTGTGCATTGAACAATTTAAAAAACCGAAACCAATTGACGCAAAGCTACGGCCCGCTTCAGATCAGATTAATCAATTATAACATTTAGCTACTTGAATTAATTATTCGATTGATCGATCGAGAGAGAGAGAGAGAGAGAGGTGACAATAGTCTGCGCGTCTCTCTACAAACAATAAAGCTGTGAGTTTAGTTTCTTAAACAGAGATATAACCCCCTTGTTGCTGATGAATATAATGTAGAGATTCAGTATCTAAGCTATTTTATTAATAAGTCGAGGGGCAGCGTTTGTGTGTGCGCAGCGTGATCTCCGATCTCACAAAATAGACATTATTTTCAGGCCACATATAAAATCATATGAATTATTATAAATATTATTAAAATCTGTACATATGGATGACAGTTGATTACAATTATAATTCAGTTTATTCCCCTCATTTAGTTTCCCCTGTGGGATAAATAAAGTTAATATTAGTCATATTAATAATGCGTCATTAACATTGGTATGGATTATCCCTGTTTTATTCATAAGTCAAAAACCAACCAGATTTTTTTCACCATGTTTCCAAGTTCTCTAAGAATGTGAAAACACTAAATACTTTTAATTAGTTCTTTTCAAAAGGGAAATACTGTCATGGATGTTTACAGAGCAGAGGTCACCCTTTCTTAATTTCAATAGGAGAGATGGCCTTTTGTTTGTCTTTATTATTATTATTTTGTGCTGTGGGCCTATTATTGGTTAATGTGTTGGTTCTGTTTCAAAAGGCAGCAATAAATAACACTTTAAAATCTAAAGAGTGTTCATGTGATTTTATACACTTGTAATGTTGTGAAATGAATAAATGCATAATAATCATGAAACCGTGATTATTCCTCAGACCAACACAATCTATAATTGTTGCATCCCTAGAAGAATTGAGTGTCATCATGAAAGGCTGTCCAAACATGAAACTTCACCGAACTGTGTGGTAGAGAGAAAGAACACACTCCTGCTCAGAGAAATTGTCTGCATTAACAGTGTTTTTAAAGGTCAGTTATTTATAAAGCTTTGTCTATATCAGTTTGTTTCATTTATTTGTGTTTTTAATCATCATAGGTCTACTTTTACTTTGTGAAGTGTCGTAAGAAAGTTTGTCTAGTAGCTTTGAGCAGTAGTCAAGCTGCATTTGCATTACTTTCTGAGGAATGAAACCCCAGTGTGACTGCAGCACAAACACTCGGAGCACAGTCTTGTTTCAGCTAAAGCAAGCGGTTCTTTCGCTTCGTTCATGGCTGTGGCGATCGATGCAGGTTCAGACCTCTCACGTTAAACCTTACTCTTTGCATTTTCAACAACATTGTGATTTTAAGGAACTCTATGTATCTGTAATCATGTATTTGCTAGCCTTGCAGGAGAGTTTGGCAGTTTTTATTTAAGAGATTTGTTCTGCATTCATGCGTTTAAAGTACTTATTTAGCGTCTTGTGGTCTTGCAGAAAGTTGTGCTGTCTTTGCTGAAGCTGGTGTGGTCCAAAGCGAGCCGTTCTGTTGTATGTATGAATTACCACCGTTTTGCCGCATTTCTCTATTAACAGTGAAGCTGTGGCTTTACTTGCTTTAGAAACTGATGCTACCAGCTCCTTGTTGAGAAAGATAATGTAGCTCTTGAGTGATTAAGCTATTTAGATGATAAAATTGCGGGGCAGCACTAAAAAGTTTGTTCCTGAATGTCTTGTGGGTTTTTTTTGTGTTAAAATGAGGCTAATAAATGTATAAAGAGTATAACTGGTGTAATGTAGCAGGTGTGCTGCTGTTTTAAGTGTTCCTCTGATAGCATTAGATGCTCGTCTCATGTGCTGCATAATGAGCGAGTGTGTGCTGGCTAGACTAGAAAAATAAATTTCATCTTCATCACTGGCTGACAATAAGAAATGACTGAATGCTATGCACTGAATGGAGTGGTATGAAATAAACTAGTGTTGTCAAAAGTACCGACCGCGATTCCTTTCGGTACTGAAATTTTAAACGCTCCCATTTCCCGCTAAGCTTTGAGCGCTGATTGGTCATAGTGTTCACACGCTGAACAGATACGTCTGTGATTAGCTTCAGTGATAATTGCTTCACTATGACCAGTCAGCGCTGTTTAAGAATATGCTCAACAGCGCTCAAAGCTTAGCGGGAATTGGGAGTATTTAAAATGTCAGTACCAAATGGTATCATGGTCGGTACTTTTGACAACACTAATATAAACCAATGATGTCTCTTCATTATGTAATGTGACTTGGCTGCTATTGCTCTTTTGATTTGCTTCAAGCGTGGAATTATATTTTAGCAGCTGCTAAAAACATTTCTGCTACGAGCGTCTCCGCAGAGATATCGTCTGCGGTCACACTTGCCCATACCGTGTCTGAATAATGAACTGCATACCATTTTTAAACTTTTTTTGTGAATATGCATTTGTGTAGTTTTAATTAGATGATTAGATTGTAACATTCAATCCATGACCAGCCCAACACAACAGCCTTGGCTTGGCCAATAGTGTGAGTTTGGGGCGGGTTCATCTGCTTGGACTGACCAATAGAATACAGGGAGTATGTTCAGAAAATCTCTGTGGAAACATTTACTTTAATGGCACAGAAATTACACCTTTTTTTATACAACTTTGAGAAGCATAATTTTTAGTTGTCAATTTCTAGAGAAAGCGCAAAATCCCATGAACAGCAATGTAAATGAAAAGACGAGAATGTACGTTCTTAAAGACGTATGTAATCTGTAAAATTAGGCTGTTTTTAAATAGAGTTGGCAAACACATTAGTAGCTCTTGTCAGTCCAACTCTTCAGTCTTTCCTTGAGTGATTGATTATATAATGGACTCACTAATGTGGTTTTCTCCTCTCCTCTCCTCTCCTCTCTTGATTGCAGAAGATGCTAAGCCAGTGCGTGTGAGCGAGTGCTGTGGTCAAGGCCGTTCTGTTTTGGCAGTAGACGAATGGCACAGGGAAACCAGCAGATTGACAACCAGGTTCTGCGTCACCTGCGGCAACAGTTTCCAGAGCTTCCCGAGGACGTGGTGTCCGAGTGTGTCCTGCAGGTGATGTACACCTGATTCCCAGAGCCTTGCGAATTTGTACATTCTTTTGAAATTCAGTTCAGCTATTAAGTTAATCGATATCAAAAGTGACACATACAGTCAGGTCCATATATATTTGGACACGGACACAATTTTCATAATTTCGACTCCGTATCAATCAAGATGAAATTGAAGTACAGACTTTAAGCTTTAAGGGTTGAACAAAAATATAACATGTAATCCTAGGAATTACAACCATTTTTATACACAGTCCCCCATTTTCAGGGACTCAAATGTAATTGGACAAATAAATATAATCATAAAAAAAATGTTCATTTTTAGTATTTTGTTGAGAATCCGTTGCAGGCAATGACTGCCTTACGTCTGGAGCTCATGCACATCAGCAGAGATGGATTTGTTTTGATTTTGAAGCCTAAATCGTCTGTTTCACTTGTATGGAGAGATCCTTTGACTGCATGATGTGCTTCACAGCAACAGCTTCCAAACGCAAATGACGCTCAGAATCAACTCCAGACTAGGGATGTTCATTTCGGTTATTTTTCCTAACCGACGCTGGCTAACCGATTATTAACCGTTAACCGACAAGATTATTTTAAATTAGAATTTAATTAAATTATAAAGGATATGTGTCTGTGACCTGTTAAAAATACTAACATTTGTTTCCCGGGGATTAATTTTACACGCGCAAAAAGCAGCAAACAACAGAACATGAGGATTCACATGGTCTGCATATGATGCCGGCTTTGAGACACTTTCACAGTGTTTCTCCTGCTCTTTTTCTAGCAAAAACTCACTCATCACTAAATGAAAGCTTAAAGTGAAGACCTGATTATTTCAGTGGCCTTTTCACAAGTCCATTGTTTTTGAATTGCTGTGTTTCTTTGGCTATATTTTCACACTTAAAACAATAATTTGGTATTCCTCTTGTACCATTGTCCTCTTTTATGCTAAGAAATAAATCTCCTGGCAGTTCTCTCTCAAGTGCTTTCATTGTTGTCAGCATTAAGTCCGAGTATGATTCAGTGGGCCATATAACACTTAATTATCAAGAAATTACTAACCTTTAACAGTTTTGGTTCAACATACTGTACTTACCTGTTGATCAATACTTGCCTTAACCTTACACCAGAAATTTTTTTTTTTAGTTTTATTTAGTACCTTTCAGGAGGGTGTACTCATTTTTGCAACACAACATTTCATCACTTTGATAAGAAAATTGTATTTTCTTGAATAATTTTGACATTCTTTGGTAACTGATCAAGCAGACTTGCTGGAATATTATATCTCTAAAAAACCATAAC
>NW_015544203.1:107383-118448 GCF_001515605.1 Sinocyclocheilus anshuiensis
ACATACATACACATACAGTATATAGCCTAGCTTTATGATGTTTTTCTCCGCTGGCAGAAGCGCTGCAGGTGTGTGATGTGATATGATGATCGAGTGAATCCTCATGTTCTGTTGTTTGCTGCTTTTGTAAAATTAATCCCCGGGAAACAAATGTTAGTATTTTTAATGGGTCACAGACACTTATCCTTTCTAATTTTATTAAATTCTAATTTAAAATAATCTTGTCGGTTATCGGTTAACGAGCGTCGGTTAGGAAAAATAACCGAAATGAACATCCCTAACGGTTAATAATCAGTTAACGAGCGTCGGTTGTCGGTTAGGTAAAATAACCGAAATGAACATCCTAGTCTGCATACATTGTTAATTTAGCACTTCTTAATACCAGATATAAATCATTTGTAAAAATGGAATACAAAAGTGGTCCTAAACAGCTCCCTTGTGGAACTCCACATTCAGTTTTTTTTTCTGTCTGAGTAACTTCCGTTAAAAAAACCTCTCTGTGATCTGTTATCCAAATAACTTTCCATCCAAGCAATTACTGATGGTCTGAATCTATAACTCTCCAACTTTTCCAAAAGAAGCTTATAAGGTCAAATGCAGCTGTAAAATCTAATAAGACTGCTCCGCATATCCTTTTTTTTATCCAACCCTCGATACCAATCATCTGTTATTTGTGCTAAAGCTGCACATGTGGAGTGTCCTTTTCTAAAAGCATGCTGATAATTTGATATCAGATTATTCTGTGACACATAATCCTGTATTTGATCATATACTACCTGGTTGTTTGTCTTTACAGACAGATTTTATTAGCCTTTTCACAGTTTCTTCTCCCAATTTCACTAAACTCAAAATAACAGTTATTATTTCTCATATAGTTCTTTATATTAAGAATTGAAGAGGTATCTTCTGTCACATACGATATTTCTTTACTCAAATTCTGTATCTTACTGCTAAAAAAGTCATTAAAATAATTAGCAGTTTCTTCAGGTTTTGTCATATAAGTACCTTCACAGTCAATTGAAGCAGGTTGTGAGGACTTCTGTCTTCCCATTATATTATTTAATACCTTCCAAAGCTTCTTCCCATCTTTCTTCTTACTACTTAACTGTAATGTATAATATTGTTTCTTTTTCTTTTTATTAAGACCTGTGACATAATTTCTCAATTTACAATATTTCTGTCTATCCGTTACACTACCAGTTTTTTTGCTTTTTTCAAAGCCTCGTCTCTCTGAGCCATATAGTCCTTTAATTCGCTATCAATCCAGGACACTCTACAATCCTTTATAATTAATTTCTTAACAGGCGCATGATTATCAATAATTGGCTGAAATTTTCTAATGAATAATTCAAGTGCATTATTTGGTTCTTCTACATCATAAATCTCTGACCACTTTATATTATCAATATCCCTCAAGAAAGCTTCCTGGGAAAACCTTCTATATGACCTTTTATACACAATTCTTTGCTTAGCTTTGGAAATTTAGTTTTTCCTTGCAATCACAACTGTATTATGATCACTACAACCTACTTCAACTGAAATTGCTGCCGTATACAAATCTTCATTTCTCAAATAAATATGATCTATACAAGATAACGTGGACTTGCCCTTATTATTTATGCTTATTCTCGTTGGTTGTCTTACCGTCTGTTTCAATCCACATGCATCTATTATATTTACCATTTGATTCTTTAAAAAGCACTCATGTACTAACCAATTAATATTAAGATCACCTAAAAAAACAACTTCTATATTCAATTCACATACCTTATTCAGCATCTCACCCATGTCTTCTAAATATTTATGGTTTGAACCTGGTGGCCTATAACGACATCCTACTAACATTGGCTTGACATGAGGTGTATTACCTTGCAGCCATAGAACCTCCACTTCATTGCACATGATATCATCCCTTACTCTTACAGAAATATGATTCTGCACATAAAAGGCAACACCTCCACCGTACTTATTTCTATCCCTTCTATATAAATTATATCCTCTTATAGACACAGCATTATCATCAAATGTCTCATCCAAATGAGTTTCAGATATAGCAACAATATTAATTGTATTTGATAGCAACAAATCAGCAACTTCATGTACTTTGTTCCTCAAACTACAAATATTCAAATGAGCAAACTTTACATATTTTTTGGGCAATAAAACGGCAATAGACACAATATACAGCACATCACATCACGTCGCACCTTGATCCTTGTCACATCCTCACATCTTCTCCTTTGCTTGCCGCTTATGAACAATGACTTTCTTACCTTAAGAAAAGCAATGTCCCCTCTTTCTCTTGCAGCTTTCATTTTAGGAATCAGTTCCTTTCTCCTCTTTCGAACCGATTCAGGATAGTCCTCGTTTATAAAAATATTCGAACCCTTCAGCTTTCTCGCGTTGGCCATCACTCGATCTCTGTCCTTGATTCTTAAAAACGACACCATTGTTGGGCGAGGCCGACTCCGGATTTCATCCTGTACTTTAAGAGCTTTTCCAACTCGTTGAACTTTCTGTATACCAATGTTGAGTGGATCCAAATCCAATTTATCCTTAAAAAGAGCCAGCACCTTCTCTGAAAATGAAATAATAAAATGCGACTTATACGCGACTTATGTTTTTTTTCTTTTCCCTAAAAAACACAATTTTTTTATGTGCGTAGCGTATTTTAACCATGCAGCAAACCTTTTTAAATATTTTGGTAAATTACTGAAAAAAAAAAAAACATAAATAAATGACTTTTTAAACCATTTAACTGATTGTATTAATCGGTCAAAATTATTACGGTCGGTTAGGTTAACCGGTTAAAATGAACATCCCTACTCCAGACCTTTTACCTGCTTAATTGATGTAGAAATAATGAAGGAATAGCCCACACCTGTCCAAGAAACAGCTTTTGAGTCAACTGTCCAATTACTTATGGTCCCTTGAAAAAGGGGGGAGGTACATATTAAAGAGCTGTAATTCCTTAACCTTTAACCTCCAATTTTGAAGTGAATACCCTCAAATTAAAGCTCAGAGTGTGCACTTTAAGCCCATATTCATTATATAACTCTAACTTGAATGTGTTTTGGTCAGCAGCTAAAATAATAAAAATTGTGCCTGTGTCCAAATACATATGGAACTAACTGTATACAAAAGTGACCCACACATACAGTATCTACTCGATCTGAAGCTGACAGACTTGTCTCTCTCTTCTCTCCCCAGAATAAGAACAATTTAGCTGCGTGTTGCGAGTACCTGACCAAGGTGAGTCCTGGTTTCTTGTATAGCGAAGGCAGCCAGAGTTCGACAGATCTTCGCAATCACATGACCCAGCTCAACCTCGGCATCTCTCAGAATACCCATGGCGCCGTGCAGCGAGATGTAATGAGGATGAATGGCAGCAGGACTGTCACCCCCAGCGCGAGCGATGGGCCTTTGACCGTACCATCCTCTCTCTCCGAGTTCTACCAGCCCGAAACGCCGTCTGTGCCGGCACACACGCCCGCGAGCCTCAGCGCCTTCGCCACCATGGAGTCCACTCGCAAGCCGCAGCCTCCTCAGCACCTGGGCCTTTACCAGGTCGGGGGCAAAGGTCACGGATTTTTCCTCAGATATGTATCTCGTATATGGATTTAACATCGTCTGCTGCTCAATATACAGCCTTAAATTAAGATAAATAAAGTTTGGTTCTACACCAGAAACACAAACTATCTATAATGCTTACAAGAATAAATCCTAAAATGTAATTAGAGGTACAATTTGCATCAAGCCACATTTGAAAATGTATGTAATTAATGTATTTGTTTAAAACCCACTTTAAACCATCATCAAGTGCTTGGAATAACTTCTGACTGTGATCTATAGTTGATTTTGATTCTATAATAAGAAGACATGCACTCTTTGTATGTTTAATAACGCTACACTGCTTATCATTTGTCAACATCCTTTTCTTGTTAGAAAAATACCATGAGCTGCACACAAAACACATGCAGAAAATATATCGTCATAATCTTGTCTATTTGCTTTCATATTTCGTGTGTAGAAAAATTTTCACTCAATATTTTTTTTTTAGTACGGAAGATCTATAGCAGTGATCCTCAAATCTGGCTCGCGAGATCCACAGCGAACGAGACGCTGCGCCCCCTAGAGGGCACATTGGGGAATGCAGCCTGCATGACCGGTGTCTGAAGCATGTGTGAAACAACGCTAATTTATTGGTCCACCTGGCCCATGACGTCATAGACGGGATACCCGGAAGTATAAAAGGGCGCCTGCTGAATACGTCATCCACTTAGCTGTCTGAAGGAGACGTAAACAGGCAGGCCGTAGGCATGTCAAGGGGACGCAGCGTCTCGTTCCCTCTCGGGGAACCATGGTTACATGTGTAACCCGAGACGTTTTCTTGAGCCATTCAGATGTGGACTTGCTGGTGTGTTTGGGATCATTGTCCTACTGCATAACCCAAGTGCGCTTGAGCTTGAGTTCACAAACTGACGGCCGGATATTCTTCTTCAGGATTTTCTGATAGAGTGCAGAATTCATGGTTCCATCAATTATGGCAAGTCGTCCAGGTCCTGAAGCTGCAAAGCAGCCCCAGATCATCACACTACCACCACCAGGTGTGTCTGAAGCATGTGTGAAACAACGCTAATCTATTGGTCCACCTGGCCCATGACGTCATAGACGGGATACCCGGAAGTATAAAAGGGCGCCTGCTGAATACGTCATCCACTTAGCTGTCTGAAGGAGACGTAAACAGGCAGGCCGTAGGCATGGCGAGGGGGCGCAGCGTCTCGTTCCCTCTCGGGGAACCATGGTTACATGCGTAACCCGAGATGTTCCCCTTCTAGGGAACTCCACGCTGTGCCCCTAGGGGGCATATTGGGGAACAAAATCCAACCATGTCATGCCGAGGCGCATGCCTGTCCACCTGGTGGGGGAGCACCAAGGAAGCGACAGACATAAACAAAGCCTTTCCTCAGAAAGGGGCCATGCCACTGCGCCACGGGCCACTCACACAGTTTGGCAGAAATGGGGAACCCGATTAGATCAAGGGGAACATCCCACCCAAGTTAAGAGCACAACTATCCTCAGATAGCTATGCTATGTGAGCCATATAAGCCTGGATACACAAGACCACTGAAGAGACTAACTAGAAAGCCACTAGAGGAGCTCAAAGATTGCTACTTAAATCCCGGTAAGGAGAAATAGCTGCAGAGCAAGAACACAGCTATCCTCAGATAGCTATGTCCTATAGGTCTTAAGAAGGCTTGTAGACCAGAATAACCATACACAGCTAGCCTAGATAGCCAGACAAAACCTTCCTGCAAAGCTGCCCAGACCATAGAGAGTGGGCTATCTACTTACAACCCTAGCAGGGGAGATAACACTGTCTAGGCAAGGGCTCAAGGAGACCGCTACTTAAAACCCTAGGCAGGGGAGCAATCACTGAGCTATCACATAGCTATCCTCAGTTAGCTAGGCTCTAGGAAAGGGGATCACTCCAGGAGAGGGCTCACCAGAACTGCCAGTAAGACACAGCTAGCCTCAGATAGCTGTATTCAAGTAAGCCCATCCTGCCATAACAATGGCTGAAATATAACCATCCTCAGATGGCTATGCTAAGGAGGTTCCCAGTCCATGTCAGTCCCACAGTAGGCTAGCGAAACACCATGTCATTGACCAGGAGCTCACAAGAGGGAGATCTGGGCCATCAGTAAATGATTTGTTAAGAGCGAACACATAAACATCATTAGTCCGAGATCAAAGCCTGATGTAAGCTGTGGCCAAAACACTAGAGGGCTGGACACAGCTATCCTCGAATAGCAGTTCCCTCAGGTAAGGCTGAAGATCGCAAGGGGAGACAACACAGTCCATGCAAGGGGCTCACGGAGACCACTATTTAAAAACCCTAAAAAGGGGAGCAGTCTCCGAGCTGGAACACAGCTATCCTCGAATAGCAGATTCCTAGACAAAGACTTCAGCGCTTAATCGAGAGAACTTGTGCCAAGGGGAACCCAAGCCAGGCTAGAACATAGCTGCCCTCAGACCGCCATATTCCAGAGCAAAATAAGCTTGAACTGGAGCATAACCATCTGCAGACAGCTACACTCTGAGTAGGGACTGTTTACTTAAGCCCTGAAGAGGGGGAGCAGTGTACTTAGCCCAAACCCACTAAGCGGGATTCAGAGGGACCGCCCACTTAAAACTACCCAGACACCTGGGGAGGCAGCCCACTCCTAAACCCATCCGGCTTAACTCAGGAAGAGAAATTCCCCATAACCACTCTAGGTGCTGAAACACCCTGGGAGAGAAAGCTTGCAAGTCTCTCTCCACAGAGTATTTAAATATATTCATGCCCAGCGAAGCACTCCACACACAATAACATGCATATTAGAGAGGCACAGCCGAGCTGACTATAGCTCCGCCCACGATCTCGCAGGAGCAGGCTGAAACGACTCCGAGGTCACACTTCGTCATAACAACCCAATAGTATCTGTGGCATCTGACACTTAACGCATAGATCGTGTGTGTCCTCAAGTGTCAGAAACCTCGGGCACGGAGGCACACACTTTCCACAACGCTCACCCGCCTTGGTCTATCACACGCACTTCAAACACACGACTCCTGAAGACAGCAAAGGGAATGACGTACTCAGCAGGTGCCCTTTTATACTTCCGGGCATCCCGCCCATGACGTGGGCCAGGTGGACCAATTGATTGGCGTTGTTTCACACGTGCTTCAGACACCGGTCATGCAGGCTGCATTCCCCAATGTGCCCTTGTATAATAAATAAAAAATAGATAGAATACAAAAAGATTAGAGAAGCTAGTGTTAGTTTTTTTTTTTTTAAGCTTCCAATTTTCATATTGGTCTGTTGAATAACCAAGTTTAAACTACTTTAAAGACCCCTCAATGCTTGTATATGTTCTGGCATCACTAGATCATTACACACTGTTAAAGCTGTTAATGGGGCGTGTGTGTGTTTTATATGTATTTGGACATGTTTGTGAACGGGTGTACGGTCCAATTCCGATGAGATTAGTGTTATAGGAAGGTGGGGTAATGTAATAATTACCAGAACTTCTAGACCATCTCAGTAGTTTCTCAATTTCTGGACTGCATGTGAATTTTACAGCGTATTTTACCTCCAGTAAAAATAGTTAATGTAATAACTAGTGCTGTCAATCGATTAAAAAAATTAACTAATTAATTGCACATTTTTCTGAAATTAATCGCGATTAATCCCACCTAACATTAAAGTTTTTAAATATACTTTTATATTGCAATAATTTCACATTCAATCTTCAAATTAATGTACAAACAACATAGTATATTTGTTTAATGGAATCTTTTTTTATGAATGAAGGCCAGTCTCTGATACCGATACTACTGATGTCTCTATAAAATTGTTTTCCCTCCTAATTTTTAACTATTGACTAGCCATTCAACATTACAGTATAATTGAGAGCTATCAATTTTAACATTTATTAGACTTTAAAAAAGGTGAACTTAAAACAATTTTCACATAAACCCATTATAATAAATGTAATATTTACCTGTGCTCTTCAGCAGAAATATACAGTAATTGAAATGTAAGTTATCAAACACTAAATTCTAAATTAAATATAGATGAATCCTTAAAGCTATAAAGGTAATTTTTTCCTCTTTTTTTTTCTTTGTCCTTTGATTAATAGACATCACAGCAGCTTAATTTGCATAATTTGCTTACCAAATATGAGTGCATCGTTTATGCCATTTGGAATGCAGTATATATTGAGTCTCAGACGACTAAATGCTCACGTGATGCAAAATGCTAGTTGATCAGATGTTCTGCAGTATTGTTTTTGTGTGATTAGTTTCATTCCACGTGTATCTGACGATGGTCCGTGTGAACTTGCAGCTTTGCTGGTGCATCAGAGAGCACGCATGGAGCGACTGTGGCACGAACTGGAGCAGAAGAAGAGAAAGCTGGAGAAGCTGAAAGAAGAAGTCAACGAGATGGAGAATGACCTCACACGGAGACGAATGCAGCGCTCCAACTCAGCCTGTCAGATACCATCTGTACGTTTATACTTTTAGGAAAACATCTCCTCTAGATTAGGGCATATTTGTGACCCTGGACCACAAAACCAGTCATAAAGGGTCAGTTTTTCGAAATTTAGATTTATGCATCATCTGAAAGCTGAATAAATAATCTTTCCATTGATGTATGGTTTGATAGGATAGGACTGATATTGTTTGTTAGGATAGGACAATATTTGATAGGACAATATTTGGAGATACAACTATTTGAAAATCTGGAATCTGAGGGTGCAAAAAAATCTAAATATTGAGAAAACCATCTTTAAAGTTGTTCAAATGAAGTTCTTAGCAATGCATATTACTAATCAAAAATTAAGTTTTGATATATTTACGGTAGGACATTTACAAAATATCTTCATGGAACATGATCTTTACTTAATATCCTAATGATTTTTGGCATAAAAGAGAAATGTATAATTTTGACCCATACAATGTATTGTTGGCTATTGCTACAAATATACCCCAGCGACTTAACACTGCTTTTGTGCTGCAGGGACACATATGCTCTGACAACAGTTTGAGTATGATTCTTTATGAAATTGGTGCAATTTGTGATTTTTTTCCTCTTCTCGATATGCTTAAATCTATGCAAGTTGCCTCGGAACATGTTTTTTTCTAGATGTCAGTAATCTTGAGCACACTTGAGTCAGATGCATTTAGGGAGTATATCTGGTCTGTATATCTGATTTTTATGATGGACGTGATGCAAAGTAACAAACCGTTAAATATAGAACAACGCAATTCACTTTTACGCACTTGACATGTTCATCTAAATTTATTTTCAGATTAAGGAGATGCAGCAATTGAGGTGTAAGAATAGACTTCTACAGATCGATATTGATTGTTTAACCAAAGAGATTGACCTCCTTCAGACACGAGGTGAGTCTATAGAGAGCTTACACTTGCTTTCTCTGGGTTTTCACAGCAGCTTGTGTTTCGCTTTCTTTTGCGGCAGCTGTTCAGGAAAAATGTGAAAGGAAAGTGGGTGTGGCATTACAGGTCAAACACATGGGCTGCCAAAAGTGTTCCAAAGTTAAAAGAGACGGCAAATGATGCTTAGTGGATAAATGACAGAATGACAGGAAGGTCAGAGTAGTTTAGTTTGAGTGCAGTCGCCTCGCGAGTCTTTAACAGCACTGTGAGGAAGCCATGTTTTACTATATAGACTAAGGGTTTCAGTTATATAAATTCATGTTTTTTTTGTTTGTTTTTTTTCTATATGTAACAATTTATTTGATTTTTTTTTTCATGTCAGATATTATCAGTGTGGGGAGTAAGTAGTTACATGTAATGGAATTATGTAATTTAATTACAAAATAAATGTAACTGTAATGTTACAGTTATTGAGAAAAAAATGTGTAATTAATTTACAGATACTTATGAAAATGTTAACGATTACAAAGGGGATTACATCTGAATATTTTCACACACAAACAGATTTAATTGACGACTTTCATAAATTGCATTAACTGCTCTAAAATATGAGACACCAATGTTTCAGGAGTTTAAGATACAGAATAGGACACATACTTATTCAATAACCATTTTATTTCCTATTTAGGTTTATGCGAATGCTTTATTTTGGCATCTAACAAGTCATTGTTAGATGCCAGTGTTTCCTATACAATGATTTGACTATCATAACTATTAAACTATAATTTATGATTTTAAATTTGTATTTAACCTCAGAATGATCTCAAAGTAAAAAGAGGTGCTAAAGTCTGATATTTTGGGGGCTGTGCTTTAAATGAATTCTTAATTCAAGTGATGAAGGATTGTGAAAGTCTGACAGTAATCAGTGTTGAGTTCTACTGTAATGTTAACCCTGCCTGCTTTACATGTTTCAAAATGATTAATAGATGAAAACATTAGAAATTTAGACAAGTAATCAAATGTAATCAGTTACATTAATAAAGTAATTGAAATAGTTACACTACTCATAGAGCCATTCTGTAATCAGAGTAATGCAAGTCTCATAAACTGGACCAAATAAATGAATTGGACCTAACCGGAAGTGACTTCATATTCAGTGATGCTGTTGTTTGTCAGCTTCACAAATCTGAACAAAGAGTCTGATTCAAACTTCTGACTCCTGAGTGAATCTTTGTGACTGACTCATTAAAATGAAGCCGTTCATATGAGTTTGTGTGAGAGTGTGTGAGTGTGTGAGAGTGAGAGTGTGAGAGTGAGAGTGAGTGAGCGTGTGAGAGTGAGCGTGTGAGAGTGAGCGTGTGAGAGTGAGCGTGTGAGAGTGAGCGTGTGAGAGTGAGCGTGTGAGAGTGAGCGTGTGAGAGTGAGCGTGTGAGAGTGAGCGTGTGAGAGTGAGCGTGTGAGAGTGAGCGTGTGAGAGTGAGCGTGTGAGAGTGAGCGTGTGAGAGTGAGCGTGTGAGAGTGAGCGTGTGAGAGTGAGCGTGTGAGAGTGAGCGTGTGAGAGTGAGCGTGTGAGAGTGAGCGTGTGAGAGTGAGCGTGTGAGAGTGAGCGTGTGAGAGTGAGCGTGTGAGAGTGAGCGTGTGAGAGTGAGCGTGTGAGAGTGAGCGTGTGAGAGTGAGCGTGTGAGAGTGAGCGTGTGAGAGTGAGCGTGTGAGAGTGAGCGTGTGAGAGTGAGCGTGTGAGAGTGAGCGTGTGAGAGTGAGCGTGTGAGAGTGAGCGTGTGAGAGTGAGCGTGTGAGAGTGAGCGTGTGAGAGTGAGCGTGTGAGAGTGAGCGTGTGAGAGTGAGCGTGTGAGAGTGAGAGTCTGAGTGAGTGTGAGTGTGTGAGAGTGAGTGTGTGTGAGAGAGTGAGTGTGTGTGAGTGAGTGTGTGTGAGAGTGAGTGTGAGTGTGTGAGTGAGTGTGTGAGTGAGTGTGTGAGAGTGAGTGTGTGTGAGAGAGTGAGTGTGAGAGAGTGTGAGAGTGAGAGTGTGAGAGTGAGTGTGTGAGAGTGAGTGAGTGTGTGTGAGAGAGTGTGTGTGTGTGTGTGTGAGAGAGTGTGTGTGTGTGTGAGAGTGAGTGTG
>NW_015544203.1:123811-134571 GCF_001515605.1 Sinocyclocheilus anshuiensis
TACTACCACTACTACTACTATTACGACTACTACTGTTATTACTACTACTACTACTACTACTACTATCACTACTACTACTATTACTATTACTACTACTATTATTATTACTACTACTACTACTATTACTACTACTACTGTTATTATTACTACTACTATTACTACTACTACTATTATTATTACTACTACTACTACTACTACTACTACTAAAATTATCGAAACTGTATATTTAAGGAATAATCACAAAATTCTTTCCATGTTTTAATTTTAATAGTAAATCTCTTTAGTTGCCAAAAAATAAAGTTTGTTTAGTTCAAAGATAAATTGTTTTGTGCCTTCATCTGATAATCAGAAAAAAATTAAATACATAATACAGAATATCATAAGGCTAAAACATTTCATAAGGCTATTTTAAGAATACTTTTGAATAAATTAAGTTGTTTTTATGCATTCAAATAATTAGACATACTAAAACAGAATTTGATAACAATAAAACATATGGTGAGAAAAAAAACAAACATTTCATAGGTCTCTAAACGTAGTTTTTGTAAAACTTTTAATATATTGATATGAAATTGTATGTTTCATGATTTTAATTGCTTAGACATACTTTTTGATTAATATAATTAAATTTAACCATTAAAAAGGAGTCCAAAACATTTAAAATGCAAAAAATGGAATAAAAAAAAAAAAAAGACTGAATTCATAGGGTCCTGGTTATTTGACTAGTACCTCTGCGTTAGGTCGTGATGGTGAGTTTCTTGCTCTGTCCTTCTTCTTGTTCTTCTTGTTCTTGCGCTGGTCAGGAGTGGATCTGGACAGGAGAGGGCGCAGGATCAGCGTCAGCTCCAAGCTGAAGAGAGACCCGTCTCTCCCTCCTGTGCCTCCCGCCGGTGGGTCTCTGCACTCCTCCGTCTCTCTGTGTCCCCCGGCTGCGCTCTGACCGCCTCTCTCTCTCTCTCTCTCTCTCTCTCTCGCTCTCTCTCTCTCTCGTGTGTGTGTGTGTGTTTCAGAGGGCAGCCGGAGCGCCAGGCTCGTGTCGGAGCCCGAGGAGGACGACGGTGTTCAGTGGAGCTGCACTGCATGCACCTTCCTCAACCACCCTGCCCTCAACCGCTGTGAAGAGTGTGAATTCCCACGGCATTTCTGAGCCACGCCTGCCCTCTCGGCCCACTGTGTGTGTGTGTTCGTCTTGTGATGTCCACTGAAGACTGGATGATGTTTACAGCTCTTTGTCTCTGTACAGTGTGTGTGTGTCGTGTGTGTGTCGTGTGGGAGATCAAGGGAAATTTCCTGCTTGATCCGTGAAGAGGCTCGTGTTGCCGGTGATGTTGACACGTTTATTTCATCCACACGCGGTTTACAGATGTGGCTTTGGATGCCAGTGTGCCTTTTTCATGGGAACTGATCGTGACTGCTTTATCAGTGCTGTTCCCAAAGGATCATGGGCGGAATCTGCTCAACTCACAGTTCTTTTGTTTGATGAAATGCAAAAAAGAAAAGAAAAGAAAAAAACCTGCATGTTTTAGATGTACAGTTTACAGAGGAGTCTCCGCCACAGATTTTACTGTACATAGTTTTAGAACGAGTTTTTCTTTCTCAAGAATTCAGATGTATTACCTGTAAGTATAGCTTTATAGACATCATTTATTTCTGTGTTGTTGTTTCGTTTGTTTCTCTCAGATGAGTATGGAGCTTTTGTGAGAAGCTAAAGGGATGCTGAAACAGCGTGCAGCAAACGATGCCCTGTCAAGCACTCTATTCAGCGTACGAGCTGCAGACGCAGCAAAACTGAACTGAAAAAGATCTAGATTTTATTAATAAGGTACCTGACCTCGGAGCAGTTCACAGGAAGTCCATAAAGCCCAAGATAACAAACGCTTTCCTGTGTGACAACTGGAATCTAGGTTTACTATGAGAGGAACTGATACCTTTGTGCCATGTTTCTCTGCTATGCATTGATGGAGCTCTTTCCCATTGTTTGCAGTAATGTGGGTCTGAGAGGAAAGACTTGTGTGCGTGTGTCCTCCGAACAGCGGACGAGTGTTCACAAGGGCTTTAACACACCGAGTGCTCGCCGCTGCCTTCGATGCTTCAGGATTTGTAAATTGCCAAAGCACAGGAGTCGTGTCTCTGAGTGCAGCGAAATATTTCACGATGTGCCTTCGGTCTTTATGTGGGTCTCTGTTACAATATGTGGCAATATGCACAGTGCCTTAACTTACAGATGTTACAGAATTTAAACTTTATTATGTGACTTTATTAGTTGAACTAAAACAAATGTTTTGTCATCCATCCTTATGAGAGTGCTAATGCATAAATTGTGCATTGAAAAGCTGAATGAGATTATTATTTATAAAACCAATAAATACAATTTCCAAATGCTGGTTTCTGGTATCCAGGCTAAAAATAACTTGGCTGTGGAGAACGTTTATTCGCTCTGCTCTCTGTTTCCGAGATGAGGCTATTTTTGGCTCCAAAGACATTAGTCTCTGTGCTAACTTTTGAGAAAACCAAAGAAATAATCAGATCTGTCTGTCATGTGTTTATGGGTTTTAAAAGAAAAGGGGGAGTAAATCATTGTTTTTGAGCTGGGAAAACTGTCTTTGTAATAGATAAGTTATTTGTAAAAAAATAAATAAAATAATAAAAATGAAACAAGAACTAAACACTGTCTCCTTTGCTGGAGTTTTTCTATCTTTAGATTTTAACGAGGGTTGTTCTTCTGGCTCCAGGTTGAAGTTAAACTGGAAAATATGGCACATCCCATGGAAATACACCACACCACGGATCCTTATCACTTCAATTTCAGATGATCCCAATAACTGCATTAGGTTGAGAAGTGTTTGCTCTCACGAGCAATGAAAAAACAAACACAGGCCCTAAAGCAGGAACTCAGGCATCAACAGTGAATATTACTGTGATCACTGACACAAAAAAGTGAACCTGAGATCCAGTACGTGTGTGGTTCACAGTGAATGAAGATGAACACCAGTCATGAACCTGACATGAATCCAAAGGAAAAGCTGTGTGGTATTTCAGTTGTTTTCTTTTTGTTGTTTTTTTAATTGCTTACAAACTAAAAGTTGTAGTTGAGCCTCGCTCAGTGAAATCATTCACTCATATACAGAATATTCAGACCAAGTCTGCTAAACTACAAGCACATTATCTGCTTTACACTCAGTTTGCAATTGAAAAAGAAACTTTTCTAGACACATTCAAAACCATCTGCCCTGGTTTCATTTGGGAAAAACTTAATTTTAAATGGCACACTTGTGTATTGATTACCTACACAGTGTTCATGGGGGGAAAACATTTCGAAATCATGTTCACAAATCAAAACTCACTGTTTTGAGGAAGAAATAAATGATGACGCTTTATACAATACAGATTGTTTGAAAGTTGTTACACTTTCAAATGCTGCTGTAAATCTGCTGTCATAAGCCAACAGTGTCATTCCAGAGCTCAGTTCAGTGGCTGTAAAGTTCATCAGTCGTGCAGACAAATGGTATATACAGTGCATTTCAGTGCAACATACGTGTACATGTGAGTGCTGCGTGCAGCCCACTGCACACTGAACAAGCGAAAGACGGTAGTCGTGTTATACAGGTGTCATATCTGTTTGTAGTTTGGCTAATAATTCAAGGTTTGTGTGCAGAGTTACTGTGCGAATAATGCTTTGCATCTTGTGTGCATGTTTTGTGTAACAGCTCGATGCCACAGAACATTGAGTCTCTCAGCAAACATAAAGACGAACATGCAAAGTACTGAAAAAAATGAAAGATTTGATTGCTGCAGTGGGGCCTGTATTTTTAATACAGTAAATCTAAACTAGCCTCTAAAATGGTATTAATCACTCTTGCTGGGAGCTGGCTAAGCTCCCGTTGAGGCTCCATACATGAAGGCTCCACAACTCTGGCCCAGGATGCCAAATCTTGCATTTCGCCTGCGAGAGAAGGTCCTTCCTCAGCGGGATCGGCCATGGAGCTGCTGCTGAGAGCTGCACTAACTCTGGTAACCAGGCCTGGTTCCTCCAGAGCGGGGGCCTCCAGGAGGACTGAGCACTTGCCCTCCCTGACCCGTCTGATGACCTGAGGAATCGGGACGATCGGGGGGAAGGTGTATAGGCGAGCACTGGGCCAATCGTGGGCCAGAGCATCTCATTTTATTGAGAAATAAGTTTGGCAGTGAGAGTTGTCTTCTGAGGCGAAGAGGTCAACTTCTGCTTTCCTGAAAACAGACCAGATTTTCAGAACCGTTTGAGGATGTAGGGTCCATTCCCCTGGAGCTACATTGCCTCTGGACAGCATATCCGCGTCAAGGATCAGACTGCCTGGCACATGAACCACCCTTTTTGTGCTCAAAAACAAAGGTGTCGAGCCATCCTGTAAAGGGGACGTGACCTGAGACCACCCTGGTGATTGATGTAAGCCACCACTGTCATGTTGTCCGACCGGACCAGGGGCCTCATTTATAAAATGTGCATATGCACAGATTTGATCTTAGAGTGTGTGTACGCTAAAATCCACGGCAATGTTCATATTTATAAAAACGGTCTTTGACGTGGAAAAGTAGTTACCATCACGTCAGGATCTGAGCAGGCATACGCACTTCTCCTTGTGGCAAAGTCTGAGTACTGCAGCCAGGGCCTAAAACTAACTTTTTAGTTTTTAGTTCACTTGCGTTCTGCTGATCATCTTCCCTGAGCATCATTCAGATTCATTCCTCAACAATAATTCATTCTTTATTTCTGTCTACATTCAATCTGAAAGGAACTAGCGCCAGTGGGCTTCATTAATCTCTGAAACATTTAGCAACCTGACAAGTCATGTGATTTCAGCAAACAGCATCAACGTGTTATACTGTTTCCAAGTTTGGTTTCAAAACGTTTCACAATTCCAATGATTCGCTGCTAGATTGATTTGATCTGGTGAACCCATAATGGTTTTAACTGATCTCAAGTCGGTTTAATAATGTAGTTTTAATTCATTTAATGAATTTTGTTACTTATTGCATGCATAATAGAAAAAGGAGAATGATATTTAATAGCTTCTGATTGACCTAGTTTGCCAAGCCTTGCCTAATAACACACACAACCAGCACTGCACATTAATAAAAGAAAGCCAGGTTTACCGAACCTTCACATTTAATGGTATTTCATTATTTGTAATAGTCTTTCATAACAACATTTGCAACTGGTTTGTAAAAGGTGTAATTATACATGTTTGAGTTAAGTTTTCGCTGCATTTACACCTGTGGGGTTTTCAGCACTTTGAACACTTTGGACACAAGGGGACACAAATAATCCAGCTAAAATTGTACTTGTAAGGATAAGTACACACAAAGGAAAGCCTTACTACTATTAGTGTAGCAGGGAGACCGTGCCAAATTAGACAACTTCAAGCTGTTGTCCATTGTAGACTTTATGTGTATATTGCTAACATAGCGGACCCATCGAAAAATACATTGGCATCATCTGTATTAAAGAGAAAATAATCACTTCATCCAATGTTTAAGTGAATACAATAGCCTTGACAGCCGAGTTCCACAACTATTGATTTTGTTCTCGCTCACCGGACTTGTGTGTGACTGTGTGTAGGTGATGCAGGGTTGCCAGGTTTTCGCAAACAAAACCCACCCAGTTGCTACTCAAAACTAGCCCAATTGCGTTTTGAGGGGGATTCCCCGGTTAAAATTGCATTCCAGGGGGTAAAATACATGTTTTTCAACGGGGTTCATCCAGTAAAATTCGCATTCCAGGGGCTAAATATCACGTTATTGGGGGCGCTTCAACCCGCGGACATGAACAACAACCCGGCAACAGTGTTAGTAGCCCAATTGGCAACACTGAGGCGACGAGGCTCACTGAAGATGAGATCAAAGATCAAATACTGCTATAACTTTTATAACTGCTATGATTTTATTCTTTACGCTGCTTCTACTCTGAAGTCCCTAATCTGGGTAGGTAGCAGGTAGGTTCACCTGCCTTCAACCAAAATGGAAGGAGTCAGAAGAAGAGTGAGGGTGAGAGGAGGAGTACACAGAGGAGGAGAAGGAGGTAGAGGAAGAGGCAGAGGCCGAGGAAGTTTTCAAAATTGTGCTTAAGCAATCGTAAAAAACTGTAACTATTCACTATAAAGCATAAGTCAAAGTTTAAGTCTCAAATCTTCTGTTTATGTCTAAAATTATAAAAAGTAGTGTCCTCCCAACAATCTGTATTTCTGTCAGAATTTAGGCCTTATCGTAGCATAGAGACTGCACTTATCAGAGTTACAAATGATTTGCTTGTAACATGTGTCCAGGACTGGATTTCTTTTCTATTGCTATTATAGCTTAGTGCCGCCTTTGACACGATAGAACATAAGCTTGAGAATTTTGTTGCAATTGCATTACCAGTTTGTTTGTGTCAATGATGAGGTATCCAACTAATCACAATTTAGGTATGAAGTACCACAGGGCTCAGTATTAGGTCCCTTAATCTTCTCTTTCTATATGCTCCCCTTATGGTATATTATCAGGAACAATGGCAGTAGTTTTCAATTTAAGCAGATGATACTCAGCTTTATATTCCTCCAGACCTGGCGAAAGGACTTGTCAATTTGACAAGTTGGCATGGTGTGTTTGTGATATTAGAGACTGGATGGCTAGTAATTTCCTTCTTCAAAAATTCTGATAAAACATAGATATTTGTTATTGTACCAAAAACTCAGAGCTAAAGATAACTGAATACAATCTGTCCATTGATGAATTTACTGTTACATCATCATATACAGTCAAGAATCTGTTTTATATTTCATAGCAATCTGTCCCTTGATCTGACCCTATTTTCAGTGTTTGCATAACAGTCGTTTTTTACCTTTGAAATGTTGCTAAACAAATACATTTGCTGTCTGTCTCTAATTCAGAAAATCGTATTCATGCATTTATGAAATCATGATTAGATTACTGTAATGCCTTATTGGGTGGATATCCTGCACACTTAATAAATAAGCTTCAGCTGTTTCAAAATGAAGCAGCTAGAATGCATGTTAACTCTTTTCCCACCATTGATGGAATTTACTATTACAGTTTTTCTAGAAATAAGGTTGTTAGGATAGCAAGAATTTATTCCATCTACGCCACAGGAAAAACTATGGAAGTCCTTTTCCACCACTGAATAAAATATAAAAAAAGGAAATTGTGACTACTTATCTCAGTTTTTTTTTGCGGTTGCGAGTTTACCTCTTGCAATTCTGACTTTTTTCTCAGAATTGCGTGATGCAAACCTGCAATTCATACTTTATTTCTCACAATTGTGAGTTTATATTCCGCCATTTCGACTTTATATCTCGCAATTCTGACCTTATAACTTGCAATTGCGAGTTTGTATCATGTGATTCTAAGAAAAGTCAATTTTTAAATTATTTTTTTTTAATTCAGTGGCGGAAAAAATGTATACTAGAGTAACTTGCCTAAGTAAAATGGCATCAGTTAACTACTGAATAAAAGAACAAGGGCAAACACGGAGCAGAGCAAACCTACAAACTAAAAGTCCACCACTAAAAACAAGAGCACAGAAGTAGGTAACATGACAATTTGAAAGATTCTTTTTTTCTGGTACTTTTTGGCATCTAGTGGCATCAAACAAAATAAATTGCAGAGAGTTGTACCTAATAGAACCTGAATTACAGAATTAAAAAAAAACAATTTGTTTTAAAACTCCAAAAGCGCCTATGTTTTTTTTGTGTTTATTGTAATATTTGAAAAATATATAATGTTATTTATAAAGAATTACACTCATATTTTGTAGTTCAAAGGGTTTTCTTTACAATGAAACCATTTTTTTTCATTTCCTCCATTGTATGTTCGTAGGGTAAACATTTGAATTTGAGTATGTCGAATTTAGGCGAAAATACCAAAAAACGCCCTGAGCTTAAGTGGTTGGGAGCAGATTTCAGGTGCTGGCAGACGTCAGATGAAGCTGGAGATGACCACTGTAGAAAAGGGGACCATGGTGAAGAAGGCTGATCATTGCAATGGTGGAGCAATCAATCAGCACGGGAACTTGTGGAACCGATAGAGCTAGAGACAAGAGTGGAGCTGGCGACTAAGCAGAGATGAAGACCACCACGGTGGAGTCGAGACAGGCTGTGACTCCTTCCCCTTGACATGGAACACCAGGGGTTCAGAGATGGCCCTTCTGGCTGTGACGGGAAACTCGAAGAAAACAGAGACGGTACTCCTGGCCATGACAGTTCAGGCAGGGGGCACAGTTACTCAGATTACTATGGTGTCTGTGTGATCATCTGTGATGGGATTGTCCCAGCTGCTACTATCATGGGCCATTCTGAATGGAGATCTGTAGATGACCACCCGAAAGTGCTGATAATGAGAAACTCCATGGCCATGAATTTCCCTACAAATATGTAGCTGAAGGTGTTCCCATGGGTGTTAGGGCTGGTAGTCCAGTCTTCCCACTGAGAAGGCACAGTTCAGAGTCCTGGATCCCAGCCCCTTAATGTCACAGTCAATGCTTGGCCACCAAACCAGGTCTTGGCATTTTTGCTTGAACTTTACAATGCGCAGCTGACCCTTGTGTGTGCCACTGATAGACATGTACATGCATGCTACCCGACACTACTGTACAGAGACCGCTGGAGACACAAACATACCTCCAGCACCTCTCTCCGTACAGCACTAGACTAAACAACAATACATCAGAAAGTGGCCTGCACTAGTCAGAAAACATGACAATCAGACACTCTCTGCCTGTGAATTCTTTTGCATATTTCAGATTTCTGACATCAGGTAAGCTGACAAACTGTATTTTTGGAGGGCGGCGTATTGAAGAAAGTATACATGGCCGTCATCTGAAATTGCTTACAGCACTTTTAACATGAAAATAAACTGTTGGACAAAAAAAAAAAGTTTTGAGAAAATTTAGCTTGTCCACATCTCCTTCCATTCACTAATTTGACTTTGCTCACTAGAAAATCCAAAGTGGGCAAATCAAGCCAGCCCATAGTCATCTATGTTTAATATAATATATTTAAAATGATTTGTGTTAAACATTCAAAGATCATAGTATATATTGCATGTTGCAATTAATCACTCTTTGATAACTGATATTTAGAATATATATTTTATTGCATCATTTGCATTATTCATGTTGGAATTTAACACTAAATTAAGTAAACAATAATTTATTGGTTAAACATGAACCAATACTGATATTTTAGTGTTATAATGAAGCGACTGAACAATTAATACTGACTGTAATTGGTACTCACCATTAACTGAGGTATACAATTGCCGACCATGCCATGACTTGTCAGTTATGGTCAATGTTTTAGGCACATTTGCAACTACATAATCATTTTAAATCCTTATGAGTTAAAAGTTATAAAAAATATACTAGTGTGTGTCCATAAATCTCTTAGGAAAGTTAAATGCATCTATCTATACACAACATAAACTGCAACTGGGTTTTTGTTTAAAGTAAAGTATTTTAAAATACTTCTTACAAAAAAGCAGCAGCATAGAGCACGCACGCACGCGCGCACACACACACACTCTTCTACTGCATGTGGGATATTCCTCCCCCATTTGATGGATATGGCTGAAGTATTTGGGTAGCAGTTCTTTGCAGGTAGGATGTTGAGCCTGTGTCTGATCTCCAGGGTCTGATCTTTTACTCTGCCACAAACTGGTTCAAAAGTCTTATGCTGTGTAGAAGGACACAGACACAGTTTCCTCAGAGCCTGCAAATCATCCACACTTACAGTTTAACTGTCCATTTTACAGGATATTGAAGACTTGAAACAGGCTATATGTTACAGGTCACCCCTGCATCTTCTACGTGACCGCAGTTGGTTTTTCCCCATCCTGAGAATTTACACTGGTGAATAGAGTCTTCTGTACCAGCACAAGCAACATCATCCATCCAGATTAACCCAGTGCCTAAAAGAGAGAGAAAATGCATCTCATGCATCTCATCAATCTTTATGGTTTAATTGAATAGGACAATGGACATGCATATTAAACATTTGACTTGGACTCTTTTATCCAAGTTACAATTGAGATTTGAAGCATATTTAATCCATTCACACATTACCTACTCTCTCAGCTACAGAAAGTCAAGGAGTCAAGCATGGAGATTTGTGCAAATATGACTAAAACCCTTTTAGGGCACAGTACTGTATAGTGCACTAAATGCAGTCACTCTTGGTGGCTTTGTAACTCTTTGCAAGCACGTCTGTAGCTGCCTTGAAGTCACTCTGACCTTGTCCAAACCGGCCTGTTTTGTGGATTTCTCTGGCGTCACGGTAGCCCAGCATCCTGCACACAATGTCTCCATCTTTTATATCCCAAACATCATCACACACTGTCCCCCATCGAAGCTCATGGAACACCTCCACTCGACCCTCGTGAGGCCCAGAGCCGTTCACCAGCCTTACCAGAGTTTCTTCCACTGAAACACACATTCATCATAGAGTAAATCCACTGGAATACCAGCATATAGAGAAATACTTAGTCATGGAAAAAAAATCCAATTTACATGTGCTTTAATTGACTTTGTGTCAAAGGAATTAAGTGTGTAGTGTATGTCCATACATCTCTTTGGAATGTTAAATGCATCTATCTATACACAATGCAAACTGCAACTGGGTTTTCATTTAAAGGAAAAAAAAAAAATAAATATATATATAACTATTATTATTATTATTAATTAATTAATTTTTTTTCATTTATATTCACATCTATAATTAGTCACTAGCGAAAGC
>NW_015544203.1:134619-140664 GCF_001515605.1 Sinocyclocheilus anshuiensis
AAAAAAAAAAAAATATATATATATATATATATATATATATATATATAGAGATTATAAAACCACACACAAACAGACCAAAGTACCAGCACAAACGCGCACACGCACACACACACACACACACACACACACAATGTATATGTGCTTTCCGAGACTCTCCATAGGCGTAATGGTTTTTATACTGTTCTAATCAAATCTTCTATTGCCTAACCCCACCCTACACTGAGAACATTGTACTGATTACTCAGCCATTATTGGAAATTTTCAGCTGCTGAAAATATGGGCAAAGTATGAGAAAAATATACCTGTTCACAGAGAACTTCTGCAAAAGCATCAATAACTAAAAGGTTTTGCAACAAGTTCGCCAACAAAAGAATGACACCTTGTAACACTCCGCATATTATGATGTGGAAAGTACAAAAACAATATGGGAGAGACGCTCACTTTACCCAACAAAGGAAAAAGATATAAATCACAGACACACAAAATCCGTATCAAATACCCAGTGTATTATACAAATAGATCAAATATACATAAAGCACAAAAAATGAGTGTGTGATGAGTGTATGGTAATGTAGATTGTCTTTGCGTCCGTGAAAACTATATACAAGATTTGAATCTCTCACCGGTGGAAGATCATGAATGAACATCCTAGAGCAGATCCAAAGTAGTGACCGAAACTGTTAAACTCCTCCTTGGTAAGTAATCCAATGTCCAGAAAAATAAACACACACAAAAAAAAAACTCCACAAGAGAGGCGGCCATAAAAATACAAAAACAGTTCGGTAAGTATTCCACAAACGTTTGAAGACCTGGGCAAAATAGAAATGAACAGAGTGAGCACCAACCCTCTCGAAAGCCGGTGAGCCGGCTACCTATATAGTAAAACAAACTTCCTTGTTATCATCACGTGAAAGTTTGTGATGCCAGGTCACGCCTGAAATCTCGCACGACTTCTCATCTGGGGCAAATACACACACATATATAGAGGCAACAATACAGAAAACTGGGTGATAATTAGATTAAAACGATCAACAATACATTAGTGTTAATCAACAAGCATATACATAAATCACCCCTTATGTGGCATTGCTACATAAATCCCCTCCCCCAGCCATCGGCATCGGAGGAGAGCGACCATACCAGCGTTTCTGGTTTACCACATTAACATTGTCTGTTTTAGGTGGGTTGCTCCAGCGAATGGTGTAATTTATTGGCCCCATTCTTTTTATTACTTCTGCTGGTCCCTCCCACTTGGGCGCTAGCTTGGCAGAGTATGTATCTGAGGCAGACGAGACAGGATGAATCCTCATCCAGACAAGATCTCCCGGCTGAAATTGCAAATCTTTCCTCCGGTAATTATAATATCTTGCTTGTCTGGCCTTTTGCACATCCACTCTACGTTTTACCTCCTCTGCCATCCTGGTTTGTCTTTTGACGAGATTATAGGCTGTTTGATCCGGTGTGGGGGGTTTGTGAATGAATCTTTCCAGGGGTCCCTGAAGTTGGCGGCCAATCATTAATTCAGCAGGAGTCTTGCTGTTGGTCTCTTGATAAGCGGAATTAATGGCGAAGCGGAACTCAGGTAACCAATGATCCCATAAGTGATGATATTGCCCCAGATACGATGCAGTCATGGTTTTTAATGTTCGGTTTATTCTCTCTGTCAGATTTGTCTGAGGATGATAACTTGTGGTGAGTTTCTGGATGCTTCCCCAGGTCTTACACAATTTGGACAGCATTTTAGAGGTAAACTGAGAACCCCGGTCCGACACAAGATACTTTGGAATGCCCCATCGGATGAACACTTCCTCTCTAAGTATCCTCACGATTTTTGGTGTCTTACTGTCAAGTAGGGGGAACAATTCTACCCATTTAGAGTAGTAATCTACTACGACCAGCAGTAAGCGTTTCGTTTCTTGCTGCATGGAAAAGGTCCCATAAGGTCCACCCCCATTATTTGACCAGGTTCTGTGACTTGTGTTGATTGTAGCATACCACTGGGTTTACAATTGTCATGTTTGTATTTTTGACAGATTTCACATCCCTTGACGTAACTCCAGACGTCAGCACACACAGTCGGCCACCAAGCCACCTCTAACAGCCTCAACAGAGTCTTTAGTCTGCCCAGATGTCCACCCATTGGGTTGTCATGGAAGTAATGCAGAAATCCAGATATTAAAGTTTGAGGGACAACCAACTGAAATGTATCCCCATTCTTCATTGGAACTTGCCGATATAAGAATCCCTGATGTTCTTCAAAGGTAATTTGCTGGTCTTTTACTTTCCTGGTTTTAGGTTCTGATTTCAGCCGACTGACCGTTTCGTCGCTGTTTTGGGCTTGTGTTATTTCAGCAAGTGCGTGGGGAATGTCTGAAGAATGTTTAGCTGGTGTAACCGCCAGACAAGGTGCTGCTTCTTCCTTTACAGACCCAGGGGCCCTAGACAGCGCGTCAGGTCCTTGGTTAAGGCAGCCCTTCCAATGGTGGACTCGAAATTCAAACTGCTGCAGTCGAAGGGTCCAACGGGTCAGACGAGAGCTGGTCTTGGGGCTGTTAAATACACAGGCTAAGGCAGCATGGTCGGTATACACATCAAATTGTTTCCCCTCCAGATAATGTTTCCATTTTTCCACCGGCCAGACCACTGCCAAACATTCTTTTTTGGAAGTTGACTAATTAAGCTCCACTCCGTGTAGAGTTTGAGATGCATAAGCTATTACTCTCTCCCCCTCAGGTGTCTGCTGGCAGAGAATGGCCCCCAGACCCACATCACTGGCATCGGTATGGACCTGGAACGGCTGATTGAGGTCAGGTTGGATTAAGACAGGTGGACTTTGAAGTGACAATTTGATGGCGTCGAAGCTGGCCTGGCATTCAAGGGTCCATTTCCACTTTACATCTTTCTTTTTCAGATTGTTGAGGGGAGTGGTGATATCTGCGAAATGATGTATGAATTTGTAATACCAGCCGGCTAAACCAAGAAAGCGTTGGAGTGTTTTGAAGTCTTTGGGTGGAGGATATTGAATGACAGCTTTGGTTTTTCCAGTGTGCACTTTGACTCCTCTACTCTAAAGAAGTGGCACATTTTCATGTTGAGGGTGAGCTTGGCCTGGGTGAGTCTTTGTAATATTATATTTAGATGTGATGTGTGTTCCGATAATGATCTGGAAAAGACAATTATATCGTCAATGTATACAAAGCAGAACTGTCTCCTAAGTTCTGCCAAAACCTTCTCCATCGGCCCCTGAATTCCTGAGCCCAAATGGAAGAGACCGGAATTGATATAGCCCCTTGGTGGTAATAAAAGCGGTCTTAGTCTTTTCTGCTCTCCTCCATCTCCACCTGCCAATAACCTGACTGGCGATCTAGGGTGCTGAACCATGCGGCTCCTTCCATAGACTCCAAGATGTCATGTACAAAAGGCATGGGGTAAGCGCCAGGCAATGTCTTGTTATTAAGTTTTCTGTAGTCTACACAAAATCTGTATGAGCCATCTGGTTTAGGAACCAGCACGACCGGTAATGCCCAAGGGGAACATGAGGGCTCGATGATGTAGTCTTTCAGCATTTTGTCCACATGTTCTTCAATAATCTTCTTCTTGAAGGAGGAAACCCAGTAAGCTCGAGATTTAATGGGCATTTCATCTGACAAAATAATTCTGTGTTTTTCATACAATCTGTCACAGCCTTCTCCAGCTTCTCCAGACTTTTCTGGAAGTATTCCTCCAACTCTTCCAAGCCAGCATCCACTGCCTGCCTGAAATTGGCCTCTCGATTTAAGGCACTTTCACTTGATTGTTTAAAATCATGTTCCCCAGCCTGTACCTTTGTGCTAAGGGCCAATAAATCCACCTTAAGTTTATCAATGTCTGCTTGCATTACTTGGATAACATTAGCATTGATCAAACAGTTAGTTGCTTCATCATCATCATCATCATCATCATCATCAGTTTTATCCTCAGTGTCAGAAATGTAAAAGGAACTTAGCATAGATGTTACTTCTGCTGTAGGATTATGTCGTGTTACAAACGGGCCTGCAGTAAAATCTACATCAGGCGTAGCACCAGTGTTACCCACATCATCCATATAATTTTCACCCTGATCATTAGGTGTCTGTACATTATTACCAACCATAGCAATCTGGGTATCAGAATCCATTTCCTCCATATTTACAGATATATAACACAACAAAACTCAATCAAAAACAGAACGTCCCCGTATGGGCCACCATTATGTAACATTCCGCATATTATGACGTGGAAAGTACAAAAACAATATGGGAGAGACACTCACTTTACCCAACAAAGGAAAAAGATATAAATCACAGACACACAAAATCCGTATCAAATACCCAGTGTATTATACAAATAGATCAAATATACATAAAGCACAAAAAATTAGTGTGTGATGAGTGTATGGTAATTGCCTTTGCATCCGTGAAAACTATATACAAGATTTGAATCAGTCTCACTGGGAGAAAGATCGTGAATGAACATCCTAGAGCAGATCCAAAGTAGTGACCGAAACTGTTAAACTCCTCCTTGGTAAGTAATCCAATGTCCAGAAAAATAAACGCACAAGAAAAACTCCACAAGAGAGGCGGCCGTACAATCCAAAAACAGTTCGGTAAGTATTCCACAAATATTTGAAGACCCGGGCAAAATAGAAATTAACTATTTCACCAACCCTCTCGAAAGCCGGTGAGCCGGCTACCTATATAGTAAAACAAACTTCCTTGTTATCATCACGTGAAAGTTTGTGATGCCAGGTCACGCCTGAAATCTCGCACGACTTCTCATCTGGGGCAAATACACACACATATATAGAGGCAACAATACAGAAAACGGGGTGATAATTAGATTAAACGATCAACAATACATTAGTGTTAATCAACAACCATATACATAAATCACCCCTTATGTGGCATTGCTACAACCTTTAAGGCTTAGTTTTATTGTTGTTAAATGTGTAAAACTTATTTAAAATTTATTCTAAACTGTCTTTTCGAACATTTAGCTGTTAAACAAAATGTGCACTCTTCACTTTAAGTAATGCAGATGTCACAAATGATTTTGTTCTCTATACTGTATGATCTAAGTTTGCCAAAAGTATGTCAAAATAAAGGATATGCACATAAAAACAAGTGACTATAACTACAGATTTTGAGAAAATGTGTTTGTACTTTGCAGCATTTCAATTCACAGATAGCTTGATCTCACAATTTTTTACTGCTTTCCAAGACAGAAGACACATCTGCAGGGTTTGAGAGCTATTTAAGAGTTTAAAATCCTAAAAAGATGATTTTGACATAGTGAAAGATGAGCTTTCACACAGTTGTTTTAGTCACTGATGATAAGAGCAAATAGACAGCTGCTGATACATTTATTAAAACCATCTCTGTGATCGCTCACTGACCAAACCTTAGGGTTGTTTTTGTGCGCACGTTCGTTTTCTCTGAATCACACTTACGCACTTTTGAGACATGATCTTAGAACAAATTTAGGACGGTTTATACGCAACATTTTATAAATGAGGCCCCTGGTGTTTATATGATTAGGGGATATGAACCGAACAAAACTCAATTCATTATTACCTGATAATTCGTCTCTCAACAGCACCTTGGGCCTCATTTATAAAATGTTGCGTATAAACCGTCCTAAATTTGTTCTAAGATCATTTCTCAAAAGTGCGTAAGTGTGATTCAGAGAAAACAAACGTGCACACAAAAACATGTGCGTACGCCTCTCTTCCAGATGTGACATTTATAAATCGCAAATGATCTTGAAATTGTGTGCAGCTGTCTGGTGTCAGACCTCCGCCTTGTAAACGCCCCCTAATTAATATCATTACCATATAAAAGAGCACACACCAATATCCGAATTTCCATGCTTGAGAATGATGAGCACAAAGGAAAAAAAACTTTACTGAGTCTGAAATTGAGGTCCTGCTGGCGGAGGTAGAGGTTCGTGCGGGAACGCTTTTTATTTAATGTGTTATTATTCTGTGGACAAACAATGTGTGTGTGGTTATATTTTTTCTATTGACTA
>NW_015544203.1:142992-154714 GCF_001515605.1 Sinocyclocheilus anshuiensis
TCTTATAGGCTACACAGACAAAACAGTCGGAGATGCGTTTATGCATTTTTTTTCTATTTTACGCATTAGAAGTAAATCAAGACTTCACAAGTTCTCTTGTAAAATAAAACAAATAAAAAAACAACATGTAAAAAAATGTATACAGAAAGTGAGTAAAGAACTCTCAACATTAGGCTACTAAAAAGGTCAGTTTAATCTCACAAAAACTCCCGTTAATAAAAAATCTAACTACACTGCATCTTTGTTGTTTATGATGAATTCGGTGCTTTTATTATTATTGCAGCTTAGATGTTCAAACAGCTGCAGTACTCCGACTTTGCCACAAGGAGAAGTGCGTACACCTGCTCAGACCCCGACGTGACGGTAAGTACTTTTCCACGTCAAAGACGTTTTTATAAATATGAACATTGCCGTGGATTTTAGCGTACGCACACTCTAAGATCAAATCTGTGCGTACACACATTTTATAAATGAGGCCCCAGGATATGCTTATGCTCTCTGAACCATGGCAAATATGAAATGACTTCATGGAACATGACCCTCTCCCCCAATGTCACATTGTTTACATAAGTAATGTTTCAAATCATTAGCCTAGCCCCACTACATTTAATGCTGTTGTTAGCACTCGACCTGTGTCTTCCTCTCATTCCTCTCAAAACACTCCTGAGCTCCGAATAATCAAAGCAATGTCAACATCTTACACAGCTATACAAAACCTGGTCTTCACTCTCTGATTTACTCTAACCATATTCTACATTGCAGAAGTGCCCCACATTTACAACAGCTAGAAAGAGCAAACTTTCTTTTTTCTTTTTCCAGTCTAAATTTTGTCTATTGCATATAGTACTAAATGTCTGTTTACACCACATCAGCTGCCCCTAAATGTCATAAATCACAAAGCAATGACAAGATTTTCTGCATTAAAACTATCTACACTAAGCCACTGAACAGTCAGCCAATATGAGCCAATATAAAACGCTTCTGTGCTTACCAAATCAGACAATTTGTGCAGTCTTGTTAGCAAACCACACACTGGCTTCAAGTGCCACATCTGAGGTATGAGTGTGTGCAATTTATGTGGTAGAGTAAAATAGGAATGACTCTTCAATTAAAGGCCCGTTCACATGAGGGACGATAGCTATAAAGATAACGAAAAAGATATAGTTCTAAAAATCGTTGTCAATATTAAAGAATAGCAGAGTTCACACCACATCTATAACGATAAAGGCATAGAGAAACTATATAATTGGCATCATTTTCAGAATGATTTTTTTTTCCAGCTGATGAACGATACGAACACTGACAGCCAATCAGAATCAATCCTGCTATAACGAGCTCCTGAATTTAAAGCGGCAGATGAGTGTGCGCTCAGAATAAACAGACGATATCGTCCGCTGGTGTGGACGCTAATATCTTTATAGTTATCGTTCTTGGTGTGAACGGGGCTTAAGTCTAATAACATAGACCTTAAATCTGTTCATCATATAAAGTAGGGCTGCACGATTAATTGAATGCGATTGTCATGCACATCTCGTCAGTAAAGCCGGTTCTGTAATCAGTAGTAAATCTCCATCACCTGCTTTCAGATGGCGCAGCATTTACTACACAGAGCCGTAGTTCACTGACAAGCTACACCAAAAAAATTGCAGACGATATAATCGTACGATTATGAAATTGAAGAAATCGTTCAAGATAATGACAGCTGTTTGCGTAGCTTCTCCGTGAGCTACGGCTCTGTGTTGTAAATGCTGCTCCATCTGAAAGCATGTGAAAATACCGCATTTAATAACATATTTTTACTCCAAACACACTTCATAATGTCAGTCGAGTGTTTGAAGTAAATCCTTCTGTGAGATGATGTGGCTTCTGACACAGAATAAGGCACGCAACATATTTCATAACATTCTAAGCAGCGATAAAGGCTATGTCGATTAGCATTGCATTATAGATATACTTTATTATAATGAAAGTTATAATAATAAGAACTCAGATAAATCATATATTGTCGTAGTCGTGTGTTTATTAGTTGAATCAATGAAAGCAGTTAAATCTTCTGTTTATCCAGCTGCAGCGATAGGCATTTTCTGGATTTCTTCTGCGAGGCATATCTGGAGTTTCTCTGGCCTTCGGATGGAGATTTACTGCTGATCACAGAACCATGCTTCACTGAAAGATATGCATGACAATCACAGCTTCTGTCTAATCGCGATTGCGATTTCCTTTCGATTTATCGTGCAACCCTTTCCTCAGAAAACTTGGATTAAATTGCTTAATCCATATGATTTTTTAATTATGTCATTATGAACTTTTGAAGCATCAAAGGTTTGGTCGAATAAACTTTTTAAAGGAGTGACAGAAATCTCTCAGGTTTCATTAAAAATATCTTAATTTTGTGTTTTGCAGATGAACAAAATTCTGATGACATGAGGTGTGTTAATGGCTGAACCGTTTTAATGCGGACCCAAATTATGCCTAATATGTTTTAGGGACAATTTCATTGTTGCCAGCTGGAAAGTTTAAAACTATTTTACAGGTGTAATCAAGAAGGCAAGCGGTCCCAGAACAAAAAGTTTCAGTTAGAGGGCTGGAGACAGGGTGAAAATGGTCATTATTACTTTTTTTTTAACAAAATTCTTCACAAAAATAAATGAGTCTCAAGGAATATAATCATTGAAATTGCATGACATTAACATCTATTAACAAAATACTCACACTAGGCACCATATGTAGTAAAAACATATAAATGCAATGTTACAATGTAGCGATTTATAATATTAAAAGAGAGCTATCTGCATGTTCATTCATGTTTATTTTCTGCATGAATAAAATCTTCACCTGTTTTCCCTCCTTTGTCTCCACGCTCTCCTTTCTCTCCTTTCTGTCCTCTTTCTCCTTTCACACCTGCAGATGAAGCAAAGAGTCATGTGTTTACTGGTCAGTACAATTCTTCACAATTTATTCTTTTGTAATCAGTGGAATAAAGAAAATTATACAGGTTTGGAACAACATAAGGGTGAATAAATAATAATCTTTTAAAACTATAAATGGGTCATGGGGAACCAAATCGTCCTCAAAGTTCTGATGTGCAGTAGAATGCACTATGAACTTAAAAGTCACAACTACCAGTTCTGTATTACAAACACAAATGTTATGTTTATCTAAAGTAGGGCTGTCAATAGATCAAATTTTTTTGATCAGATTAATCACACCCTTTTTCTGTGATTAATCGCGATTACTCGCACACTTCATGAAATTAAGCATAGACCATTTATCTTGTTTCAAATGTTTATTTTGTCATCATTTGCTATATACAGCAAAGTAAACCAAAAGATTGAAGGGTGATTCTCAAAAATCTGTATTTTCTGCAAGCTTTTCTCAGGATAAATGTAGATGTCTTTCCAAAAAAGAACACTTAGAAACTCCAAAAGGACACCAAAGAACCAAATGATATAAGGAGCCCATATAAGCACATATGAAAAAAAAAAAAAATCAGAATTTTATAGTATGTGCACAGTGCAACAGCAAAGAGCTTTTTTACATTTTAGAGAAGCCAAGTTGCGATACTGAACAGGACCACATGCCAAAAAATCCCTAAATCAACCGCCTGCTGGCTGCATATATCTACTACAGTACACGGATCAAAGTACACATGACAAATCAAAACATTCGTGAATGTGTGTGGAAACAACGTGAATGTACGTAAATGTCTGTGCCTGCGCATAAATACAATGTGTGATCAGTGCGTCAAGAGCTCATACACGCATTATTATAACGGACTCACGCATGCTTACTGTACTGCATGACTCCTATAGGCCACCGCAGTCGTCTTTACCTTGATTGCAGTCTTCATCCATCAAAACTTTACTAGCGAGACTGGTTATCCAGTCGAGAAAGCGTAGTTTGCGTCTCATCTGGCCATACAGCGGTGGGATGTGTTGACAATCCGTTCAGTCTGTGCTTCACACAAGTGTGTGACGTGTGAGGGTTCGCGTTCTTCAGAGACAATCACAGAATATGACAGAGCTCGTGTTTTAAAGCCAAACACGCTGGAATGAATAATTCACTGAAAACGCAACGCGAGTCTCTGTTCTCTCTGCAATCTCTGATGTAATCAGCCTGGTTTCCTTTATATTAGCGCTGTTTTGGACCGATTGTTTGAATGCATTCACTTACTGGATCATTGGACTGAAAACTTTGCCGGAGTTTAGCGGCTTAAAATTATCTAATCGCAAGCAGAGAAGCAACAGTAATTTTGCGTTAACTGCGTTAAATAATTTTAACGCGTTAAGGATTGTAAAATTAATTGCATGCGTTAACGCGTTAACGTTGACAGCCCTAATCTAAAGTAATTTTTGCTTATTAGTATGTTTGAGTTGGATCATTAAGTGTGAACAGCAAAGACACTGGTTAATAAAATGTGAATTAAATACATAAAGGATATTTGTGTTTTTTAACAAGTTTAATTACTGCAGGTTTGCATCATATTCTGAGTTTGCATTTCACTGTTTTTATTTATTTTGAAGAATACCAAATCTGTTTTTGTGCAGTGAGATGAGTAAACGCATGTTGACATTTAGTCTAGAACTACAGTGAGATCATGTTCACACAGCGCAAACAACCCCTCTGCACTTACTCCTGATTTCTCTCAACATGAGGACAGGAGAGCTGTCAGTCAATACATGGAAAACAAGGGAACTGGCGTTACTTATTTGAAAAAGTAACTCAGATATTTTCTTGCAAATTAAAAATATGTTACTTTAATAGTTCCTTGAAAAAAAGTAATCTGAAAAAAATACTCTGTAATCTAGCGAAATACCCTGTTAAATTCACTTCGGAGTCCAATTACGGTCAAAGAGAATGCACCTTATGATTATCACTTCAGGAAGCAAAACAAATAAGCTGACTACACTGAATCTCTTATTTACATCATGTTTACACGAGCATGCAGATCTCAGTGATCTCTGAACGAAAAGTTTGTTTTGAGATGATTTGAGCTGGTTCTGACAAACTTAAACACATCTGATTAGCCTTTGCGTTCATGAGCTCAACAGACATCTCTATGATTGGTTACAATACTCAACCCCTGCAAAAACATGGTGTGAATGGAAACCTTTGATATTCCTCTGAGCATGGAGTCGTTACTCTGTAGCCTACTATAGATGATGGCTGCTATTGTCACATTTCTACAATTTCAGTAATGACTTGGTAACAAATAAGAAATACATTCATCGTAAAACTTATTCTGAAACACACAAAAATAATCGAAAAACGTTCCTAAATTATTTCAAAGTATGTTCAAACTTTACTGGCACTGATAGCCTCAAGGGCAGTGTGCACAACTGCGCCACTCGAGTTCGATTCCCTTCGTCATTCCCGTCTCTCCCTCTCTGCTCAATGCTTTCCTGTCTCATCTGTACTTAATATATAATCTAATATTACATTGGACTTAATCCAGTGTAATAATTCTTTGCAATTTGGTTGCAAATGACAATGAAAACTGAATCTGAAAGGGCAAGTGGCTCTATTTAAGCGATTAAAAATGATCAATACTATATATGTCAGTCGTTCACGACCACAGAGCTCACTCTGCTGGGCTGTACTAGGCAGCAGCATGTTTGGCCAAATCGCACTGATCTTTCCCAGCTGTTTGTCTCACGCTGTGAAAACATGATGCATCTATTGCAGCCGACCACAGCCAAGCGCGGTCACATGTCTTGTGAGGCCCGAGATCGCAGCGAATGTTTGTGAGGATGATTCTATTACAAAAACAAGGTTCTGAGTCCAATAACATGAGAATGAGGCAATGAAAATAGGAGGAACGGGTGGATTGTTTTGGTGGAAGTTGGGGATGAAGAGCGATTGGGGGATGGTGTGGTGTTCTGGAGAACATTAGGGGAAATCATTACATGTTTTGGAAGGTGTTAAAGGAGCAGCGCATGTTCAGAGAATGAGATCAGTGGGTTGGAGTTTTAGCTCGGAGTGAATCTGAAATACAGAGTGAAATAGAAACAAAGAAGTTAGTAAAGTCTGAAGTCAAAGCTGAGATAGAAGCCCAAAACCTCATACCCTGTCCAAACCAAGCTTCCAGTGAAAACTTCTGTGCGACTTGACACAATATGAAATCAGGACAACAGAGTTTGAAACTACAAGAACGCACACAGTCCCCCTTCTCTTCTTACTATCCTGGGCTGTGTTTCCCAAAAGTATTGTAACTCTAAGCAGATCGTAGAACCATTGCCACCAATGGTTTCTACGATCAACTTAGCTTACGATTCTTTTGAGAAACACAGCCCAGATTTGTGATGCAAAAACGGCAAACAGAGAAGAGTGTCAGTCAAACTTTACACTTTTAGGAGCCCCCTAAAAGGAAATGGAAGATGCCACAGAAACGTATTTTTTTATTACACAGTCCTGGTATAACTGGGGATGATGTCACATTGGGCTGGAGAAACATTTCATGTTGAGTAGGAGAGCACTAGGCTACCTCAAACAAAGAGAGAGGGTGAGAAGTTTAAAGGCAAATACGCCTTTAAACTTATTCGAGATTCGAAGTATTTGATTTGAAGAGATTTGAAGTATTCGAGATACTTCAAGCGAAATCGAAGAACGAACTCATATGACGTCATTTCAAACAAAATCCGGACAAAAAAAATAAAAAATAACTAAAGCACGCAGCACATATTTACCTATTAATTTAAGCGTTGCTTTCATCAGAGTGGGTAGCGTCGGGATCTTCGTTAACAGTATACCGCTGCTCACGTATTTCATTTTACCCCTAAACGAAGAACGATAAGGAATTTCGTTTTGAGTATATCGGGGCCTTAAAGACACATTTGTGTGTCCCCAGGTATATATATATATATATATATACATATATGTGTGTGTGTGTGTGTGTGTGTGTGTGTGTGTTTACAGGTTTAACTGCTTATGAGGTCCAAAATGTCCTGACTGTTCATCAATATTCTCACTGATATAGTAAACACTGACTAGAGAGCTCATTAGTTAAAAAGGCTTATAAACTGATCAAATCATGTTTCTATTTAAATCTAGTGTTTTGCACAGGTTTCTGTGAGGAGTAGGTTTAGGTATCGGTTTAGGACATAGAAAATATCATTTACCGCATACAAAAAAAGAAAATCTATGAAACGAAATCATAAATAGTCAAATTCTGGGGTGTGTGTGTATGTGTGTTAACATAAAGGTCTAACCTTTGGGTCCCTCAGGCCCAATATCTCCTTTTTCTCCATTGTGTCCATCCTGACCACTTTGTCCTGCCAGTCCATGAGGACCCTGAATGCCCTTTTCTCCTGCCAAGCCTGACAAAGAAATAAATTCATGATATATACCCCCAAATGCTCTTAAACAATACATATAACTTTATTTGAATCAAGATGAGCTGTTGGGCTGTGTTCATACATGTGAATGTTCATATTCAGCCCTATTCGGACAGTGATTGTTTCTCATGTTTCTCATGTGAAAATAAATTTACATGGCACCTCGGTAATAAAACTCATGGATTTATTCACAGTGGAGAAGCGAGTTCTGTGATCCTATGAACCCGGGAACGCATGATTGTCTGCTGTAAATAAAATGAATTTTATTTACAAATGTATTCTTATTATTGTGTAAAATGTATTAAAATATGTATTCATATTATTCCAAGCATATTTCATAATATATAATCCTATCTATTATTTATTTAAATCGCCTGTTTAAAAATAGGAAAATAGACGCGCTATAGTTGTATATAATTATACATGATATATATCTGTTTATACTACACATTTTAAAATTGTATTGCATACCTGCTGCTGCCATTTACATGGCACCTCGGTAATAAAACTCATGGATTTATTCACAGTGGAGAAGCGAGTTCTGTGATCCTATGAACCCGGGAACGCATGATTGTCTGCTGTAAATAAAATGAATTTTATTTACAAATGTATTCTTATTATTGTGTAAAATGTATTAAAATATGTATTCATATTATTCCAAGCATATTTCATAATATATAATCCTATCTATTATTTATTTAAATCGCCTGTTTAAAAATAGGAAAATAGACGCGCTATAGTTGTATATAATTATACATTATATAGTTATGTATTTAACTGTATATAATACATATTTTAAAATTGTATTGCATACCTGCTGCTGCCATTATAAAGACCCATTTCAAATGTTTACGTGCTTTTCTTCTCTTTCTGCTCCCACTCGCTGCGGTGGAGCAGTTATGAAGTATTGTTCTTGTAAATGCATGCAAATTACAGCAAAGTACAACAGTTGAATTTTTAATCGATTTCTTCTCTTAAAATCAAAGATGTGGATTCAGATGACAATAAAATCACCAACTACCCCCTGTAAATAGTGAAAATAACAATTACCGTCCGAATAGTGCTATAGACTGTGAATGAGCAAAAGGCGAAGAGGTATCACTGAAGGAGTAGCTATAGTATCACTGCTCAGTCAGTTGCTGGTAATGTGTTTTGGCTGTGCTAGACCTCTTATTCCTGTCAGACCAGGAAGTCCGGCTGGTCCCAGGGGCCCCACATCACCTTTCTCACCCTTTGGTCCTGGTGGTCCTAAAAAGCAGATAAACAACATTTAAGAACTGAACACAAAATTGAAAAACGTTTAATTACAGGCTAGATTCACCTAACAACAGATTTCTTTATTATGACCTAGACTAGCAGACTCTGTTCCTTTTGTTTAGTCTTATTTGTACAATCCAGAACACATGTTTACACAGCTCTTTGGAGTGAGTGTGTGAGTGTGTGTGTGTGTGTAAGTGTGTGTATGTGTTTGGAGTATCAATGGAAGGAGGTCTTCTGTGGAGACCTTTGAGTAAAATGACTTTTACTCAGTTCTTTAAAAATGATGTGTTGTTTCTTTTTTTAATGCTACATTACTCTCTCCTATCATTATAAGTATTCCATTCACAAGTTGATTTCCCCCAGAACTGTTACTCTGTGATGCTTTCAAATGTTTGTTTGAGCATCACAAGCAGCCCCGACACAGGAACACTGACTCAACCAATTGACCAATCGGTAAGCCCCTCCCCTCGAACGCAGATGAGCCAATGGCAGTCGAGTATCAGTTGCATGGGGAGCGGAACTCGGACATCTGTAGGTTTCAGCGCCATAGAGAAACATTGGAAGATCCGAAGCTCGCATCGTTTTGATGGGGTTTATGCTTCAAAAATGGGAAAACGATGTGCCTGGGGGTCTTTGTAACAGTAATTCCAGGTATCCTGAGAGGATGGGCAATATAATTTATTTTATTCCATTTCCTAAATCCAAACAAAACAGAGCAAAATGTCCCTAAGCATTCAACCCCAATCCCAATGAAGATGAAAACGTTCATTTTCTGTTTGTCATACTCTCATTAAGTTACAATTTTCATCTGCTCAAGCAGAAAGTTAATGTCATCTTGTGCTTCAGCAAGGTATCTCTGGCTAAAACTAGCAAACGTTAAAGTTAGTAAGTCCATGCTAAAGTACAAACCTAAATAGCGGACTGTTCTCGTGTCTTGTACAGTGTAGGTCAAAAACACAGGTCTACATTTCAGTGCATCTCCATATTAAACTAGTTAAATGTACATTAATTTAATCGTACCCTGCGATACATGAACAGTGTTGATCCTGCATGTTGTTATCCGCGATCGTGACGACCATAACATGATGCTTCTCCCGTTTGCATTGTGATCTGTAAACCCTCGCTTCGAGTTACCCACCATATTTATTTTAAAATATTTTATATATCCCTCCATGGCGTATTTAATTCCCACTTGAATGGTGGCCCTTCTGTGTTCAAAATTGTTCAAAAACAGTAACTAAGGTGGACGGGGCTTACCAATAGGTCATCTGTGTGAGTTTGGGGCAGAACTATTTGTTTGCCTAACCAATGGCAAAATGGAAAATTGTCACAGCAAAATCCTCAGTGTTAAATCAACACTGCTCAGTGTTTATATGTTCACAGCGTAAAAGTAACAGTAAAGTAATACTGCAGTTAATTAAAGTAGGTTCAATCTACAAGTGATGACTGACTATTAGTAATGAAACCTGCTGCTAACGAGTAGAGTCACTGAAGAAACGAGTAGAACAGAAAAAAGAGCAGACGCCACTACAATTACAAGTGACTTGCAGCAACACAGCTGGAAATCAACTGCCAGTAAAATAAATCTCTCAGTAACTTATGTGAGGACGCTTGGAAGAACTCTAAAAAAGCATGACCTGTTTCACTTTTTAAAAGCGAATTTACACAAAGACAATTTCGAGAGGAAAAGCTCTATTAATGAGTGGTTGATGTTTTATTAAAAGTAACTGATCAGCATTCCCTATGATTGGACACTTGGAATATGCCAATAATAATAGTAATTATAATAATAATAATAAAACATTATTAATTATTATTTAAATGATTAATTAAAATGTATTATTATTATTATTAAATTAGTTGCTTTATAGTGTTTCTAGAAAACACATTGACTTGTATTATGGCAGATTACAGTACAGATTGCATTATAGCTGGTTTGTAAGAGGTTGTTTTATCCATTTTCATTGAGTTTTGTTGCATGTACACCAATTTAACCTGCAGTTACCGCAAACCATCGCTCTAACATCTTATGTATAAGAACTGCCATCAACACTCATCATCAACAACAGCATTTTCACATAAAACTGAAACATCTCTGAGCATTACAAAACAAGTTAGAGAAAGCATACACCAAATCACATTAAACCCAGAAAGTAAGACTGTATAATTGATTTGTGCCGCTGTGCATGCAGGTAGCCATAGTTGAATTTTGTACAATGCGGGCACCCAGAATGCATTGCAGCATCAATCTTCCTTTTCTTCCTTTACAATAACAGCCTATGATTGGACACTTGGAATATGCCAATAATAATAGTAATTATAATAATAATAAAACATTATTAATTATTATTTAAATGATTAATTAAAATGTATTATTATTATTATTATTAAATTAGTTGCTTTATAGTGTTTCTAGAAAACACATTGACTTGTATTATGGCAGATTACAGTACAGATTGCATTATAGCTGGTTTGTAAGAGGTTGTTTTATCCATTTTCATTGAGTTTTGTTGCATGTACACCAATTTAACCTGCAGTTACCGCAAACCATCGCTCTAACATCTTATGTATAAGAACTGCCATCAACACTCATCATCAACAACAGCATTTTCACATAAAACTGAAACATCTCTGAGCATTACAAAACAAGTTAGAGAAAGCATACACCAAATCACATTAAACCCAGAAAGTAAGACTGTATAATTGATTTGTGCCGCTGTGCATGCAGGTAGCCATAGTTGAATTTTGTACAATGCGGGCACCCAGAATGCATTGCAGCATCAATCTTCCTTTTCTTCCTTTACAATAACACAAACCAGCATGATTCCTAGAAACACTCATGCATTGGCTAGATAATGAATTAAATACACATACAATAACTAAATTAATTTAATTAATATTAACATAAAATAAATAAATGAATGTCACTGGACCTAAGTTCCACTCCTCATGTACTGTATATTACACACTGTGTTTGTCACACATCACACACTGATTGTGGAAGCTTAGAATAGGATATTTTATGATAAATCCCTCGATTTCCACAACAAAAAATACCAAAAGCACACCGCCTGGTGAATCCTCAGGGCAGTCATGAATGTTTCCCATACAATCAAATACTGCTGAAC
>NW_015544203.1:154757-160518 GCF_001515605.1 Sinocyclocheilus anshuiensis
GATAGTGTGATGCATCACTGCAGAAATTAACTCGTAAGTTCGATTCCCGTTGTTTCAACAATACAGAACTGCTTGTTAATGACTGTTGTTAATTAATTCACACAGGTGGTAGAGTAATAACTTCTGTTAATTGGTTTACAATCAAATTAATGTTTAATTACTATAGCTCATTTACATTGGCCATCAAAAAAGCCATTTATTTTTATTTTTGAATCACTTTTACAGTACATGCACTACGTAACTGGCATACACTTGTCTCCCGTATGTGCAGCTATCGCTGACGCTGCTGTAAGTAGCAAACATTCTCCATTGTTTTGCTTAACTTTGAGCTGTTTTTTTCCATTGTGGGTTCCCTTTTGTGCGCTCTTCAAAACAGTGCTTTACACACACACACACACACACACACACACACAGGTCTTCATTCTGTAGGGGTTTGTAAGAATAGGCGTATTGGTTTTTAAACTGTACAAACTGTATTATCTATTCCCTTACCCTAACCCTACACCTAAACCTACCCCTCACCAAAAAAATGTCCCCACAAGGGTAAAATATACTGGTATTACTATACTTGTGGGGACATTTGGTCCTCATCACGTAGTGTATACCAGGTACACACACACATACAGTACATACACATGCATATACACAAAGTGTTCTATATTATGTATTGTTTATGTATTTCATGTTTATGTTCACTTTTCAGGCTCCATTTTCATGTTTATTGTGGACAGACATGATTCACTAGCATCTCGTGGCATCATCAGGTAGGACAGTGTCAGATACTAGACCATACAGATAAAATCCTCACTCACAATATTTCTTCACTCTAATCAAAAGAGTATAAAACGTTTGGTGAATTCTCTGACTTACACATTTTTAATGGATGAACTGGCAACTGACCAAATTTCTGTCAAACACAGAGGCCAAAACTCTTTACGGCAACCAAACACTATCAGCAATCTTTCACTCACTGAAGAAACACGGTCGCCGTGATTTTGCCAAGTAAGACATGTTCCTGGATCAACATCTTTTGATGATCCTGGATCAACATTACTGTCCAGAAATACAGACTTAACCCAATCTCTACCCCTAACCCTAACCCTACCCATAATTTATTCCTAAAATCAGTGTGAAATGATAGCTGATAAACAAGGGTGTAGAAGCACCTAACCCTGATTGTAAACCTAAAACTGATATTTCCTGAAAAGTTATCTCTCACTTCTGATTGGTTGATTGTAATGTTGGTCCAGGAACATGTTGTACTTGGTGAAATCACGCTCACCGAAGAAACACGCCAAACCACACAAGTTGAGGTATGGAAAATATCTATAATGATGAATTCCACTAAAAGTATTTAATATTACTACTACTACTCAGAAGTGTCTACAACTTCTGTTAAGTAATTTGCAATATTATTGTACTTTTAACAATTCAATTTGTCAGTAAAAAAACAAAGACTGTTAGCTGCTCGACACAGCCATCAAACTCTAAACACTTTAACCAACAACTTCTTTTATTTTTAGTAAAATTGTCCATAATTGAGAAAACAATAAAAAGGAACAAAGCCTACCTTGTAATACAGTTAGGTTTTTGAGTGCCATGGAGTGCTCCCATTCCTTTAGCCTCAGATCTGCGGTGATGACATTCAGCACTTCAATCTCATTCCTGAGCTGCTCCTCCAGGTGTAACTGTGTGATCCTCATGCTTGTGGCGTCATGAGACACATTTCCAAACTTCTCCTGCAGTTCACAGATTTTCACCTGATGCAGACTCACATCTCCACTAAGCGAATGGTTTAATGTCTGTACTGTCCATCCCACCTCCTCCAGACGCTCCTGTAGCGTCTCTACGTTCACCACCATTGTCTTTAAAATTGCGTCCTGGGTTCGAATAGAGCCAGCAGCAAAGGCTAACTCTTCTCCCAGACTGCTGCTGTTCCTCTGGCTGGAGTGGCTGATCATGGCCAGATGCTCCCAGAGTTGAGCCACAGAGTCCGTGGTGTGTTCGGAGAAGGCCTGCAGATCTTTGATGTCACGCTCCAAGCCCTGTGCCAGTCGCCCTGGTCATATTAGTAACAGAAGTGTAAGGACGGTATTAATCATACTTGCACATGTAAACTCATTTTTATGTTGATGTGATGTAGGCTTTGTTCACAAAGCCAGCTCAAATCCAGATAGACTCAAATAAGTGTTCATGTAGCTCAAACAATAGTGGGGCTAGTATTGGCACGGGTTAAATCCTCAGGGAATGCATTTAATGTTTCTAAATGTATGGGCCTATGCACTATGTACTTACCTTAGGGTTAAGGTTAGATAGTACAGGTTTTGTGGCATGGCTAGATTTAAAAATGGGTACAGGCAGGGTCAACACTTTAATTAAAAACACGTGAATTGTATCAAATTATTCATTTAATGTTAGTACATATTAGTTAAAGACACTTAATATAAAGTGAGTAAGATGCGTTAGAAGCATCTGCCAAATGGATAAATGCAACTACAAGTTGTTTTGTTATATTACGAGCGTTCTAATTTGATGACATGCTCAATCTCATTTTGACAGGGTAACATTAAGATTTTTTTCAAAGAGCAATTTGTGTGCTTCTTTGCAAGCAAGAAAGTTTGTCTATCTGTACAAAACAATTAACCCGGTCAATGTCACAAATTGTCTTATTCGAATAGTGACCAAGAAGTAGTGCAGAATGTTATATCATTTATTGTTTTACATTTTCAAATTTAGTTAAAACATTCATGATTTTCCAACGTTTACAACATAATACTGTAGATGTACCAATAAATGTGTAAATTACAGTAATGCCTCTTCCGTTGTTTAATGTATCTCATAATATTGCCAGATGCCACTGATGTAAATAAGGCAACATTTCCAGTTTCTACTCTTCCATACAGCATTTAAACAACTACTACTAATAAAAACTCATTGTATGAATTCAATTTAACTAAGGGGAACTCTTCTAAATCTCCCATATAACAAAACAAGTATTTCACATTAATGAAAAGTTTTCCCTCAATAAACTCCTAATTACTGCTTATTGATAGTAAGAAAGGTAGCTTTTGTAGAATGTTATGTTTGGGTATTGGGTAGGGTTAAGGGATTCAGAATATGGTCATGCAGAATAATGCATTACAGTTTTTTTCAACTGCTTACACGCCAAATCTTTATTTGTCACACTTTCTGAAACCCGACACTCAAACAGCAGAACCACACACCAAATCTGCAAAACCATACGCTAATTTTTGGCCTTTGACTCAGTTTTCAATTTCATAAAACATTTTTGGCTAAACACAACACGCAATTCTCTATGTAACACACAAATATCTAACAGGAAGTATCTTGATTTCCTTTTTCAAACACAACCAATCAAAATGCCACACTAATTCATCAGCGCCTCACACTAACTCCTCACATGTGCAAACATTCATTGCTTTACTTAACACCAACCAATCATGGCTTTAGAATAGGCCCATAAATAGGCCAGAGGTCAAGTTATAGGTTTTGAACAATGGATGCAAACAATGCAGACAGAGTAAGAGGAGTTGGAGGGAGAGCCAGAGGACGAGGCAGAGTTCGAGTTAGAGGAGGAGGAGGAGGAGGAGGAGGAGGAGCAAGGGGAGCAAAGGGGAGGAAGAGGAGGAGGACAAAGACCAGGAACAAGAAGAGTGGTCTCTGATGAGATTAGGGCTACTATCATTGATCATGTGATCAACCATGGTCTAACAATGAGAGAGGCTGGACAGAGAGTCCAGCCTAATTTGAGTCGATTTACAGTGGCAGGTATAATTTGAACCTTTAGAAATGATAACAGGTATGTAACAATTTACTGTAATGTACATGTTCTAATGTACACATAATAGCTATTTCAGCATAACATACGGTATACTATAATACATATATTTTAGCACCCATGCATCCATTTACTGTAGTGCACTGCACAATTGGTCACAGTCTGGTGGGTTATCATACTGTACAACAGTACAGCTCAATGTAAGAAGACATTCTTTTCTTTTTTCAAACACAACCAATCAGAATGCCACACTAATTCATCAGCGCCTCACACTAACTCCTCACATGTGCAAACATTCATTGCTTTACTTAACACCAACCAATCATGGCTTTAGAATAGGCCCATAAATAGGCCAGAGGTCAAGTTATAGGTTTTGAACAATGGATGCAAACAATGCAGACAGAGTAAGAGGAGTTGGAGGGAGAGCCAGAGGACGAGGCAGAGTTCGAGTTAGAGGAGGAGGAGGAGTTCAAAGAGGAGCAAGAGGAGGAGTTGGACAGGGAAGAGGAGGAGGACAAAGACCAGGAACAGGAAGAGTGGTCTCTGATGAGATTAGGGCTACTGTCATTGATCATGTGATCAACCATGGTCTAACAATGAGAGAGGCTGGACAGAGAGTCCAGCCTAATTTGAGTCGATTTACAGTGGCAGGTATAATTTGAACCTTTAGAAATGATAACAGGTATGTAACAATTTACTGTAATGTACATGTTCTAATGTACACATAATAGCTATTTCAGCATAACATACGGTATACTATAATACATATATTTTAGCACCCATGCATCCATTTACTGTAGTGCACTGCACAATTGGTCACAGTCTGGTGGGTTATTGTAGAACAGTACAGCTCGATGTAAGAAGACATTCTGACTATATTGTATAAAATAGTATGTATTATGTTACAGTTTATGGCACACACTCACAATATTCTTGAATCTTCTACAGAGTAGCAAGGCGAAGGTTTCATGGTGGGCGAGGTCACAAGTTCACTGAAGAGCAAGAGACGGCTATCGTGAATTTGGTTTTGGCCAATAATGCTATAAGAATTCGTGAAATATGCAATCATATCCTTAATGATGCCACAATTTTTGCTAACATAAATGCTGTGAGCCCCTCAACAATACATCGTGTCCTCCAGAGAAATCAACTGAGAATGAAACAGCTGTATAAGGTCCCATTTGAAAGGAACTGTGACAGAGTCAAGAACCTTCGACATGACTTTGTGGAGGTATGCATACAACACTTTCTCCAATATATCAGACTTGCACCTACCAAGTCAAGCTATTGGGTTGTGCATATACTGATCTACATGTTGTTTTGTCTTTTACAGAGAATTTTGGAGATGGATGCCCATGCTATGAATACGTTTATGTGGATGAGGTGGGCTTCAATCTCAGCAAAACCAGAAGAAGGGGGAGAAATGTCATTGGACAAAGGGCCATTGTCAATGTCCCTGGACAACGTGGCGGAAACATTACAATGTGTGCTGCAATTACACAGAATGGTGTCCTGCACCATCATGCCAGACTTGGCCCCTATAACACTGATCACATCATACGTTTTCTGGATGCTGTTCATGATATGCTTGTTCAAGGTCTGCAGAATGAAGACCAGGCAAGATTTGTCATCTGGGATAATGTCAGCTTTCATCGCGCCCATCAGGTCCAAAACTGGTTTGTTACTCATCCCCATTTTTCTGTTGTCTACCTGCCTCCATATTCACCATTTCTAAACCCTATAGAGGAATTTTTCTCCACATGGCGCTGGAAAGTGTATGATCGTCATCCCTATGTCAACATGACACTTCTCCAGGCAATGGAGGAGGCAAGAAATGTCATTGGACAAAGGGCCGTTGTCAATGTCCCTGGACAACGTGGCAGAAACATTACAATGTGTGCTGCAATTACACAGAATGGTGTCCTGCACCATCATGCCAGACTTGACCCCAATAACACTGAA
>NW_015544203.1:160834-163402 GCF_001515605.1 Sinocyclocheilus anshuiensis
TTTGGTATTGAGGTAAAAGTTACCTTGCATTCGCTATATAACAGTGGGTGGTGGTCACGAAGATGACTGAGCAAATTTTATGCGTCTTTTGCAGCGACTTTCTTCTTGCAAGATCGGCAGACAGGGGGACCGTCCTCGATTAAATTGCCTTCAGGACTCTTGTAAAAGCCAAAATACGACCAGACCACCGATTTGGTTCTCTTAGATGGCTGAAAAATCTCCCGAGCGCTGTCACTGCCTTCCGCCATTTCGTCTCGTGCAAAAAAAACAACAACAACATTGCATGCTGCTTCTGCGTCAGACTGATGCTGGCTGGACAGGATTTACCGCGAGTTTTCAAAAGCGCGATAATCAAACACGGTTTTGATGATAATTAAATTTTAAACGGTAATACGTCAGGGCATTTTATCGTGATTTATCGTAAAACCGGTAATCATTCCATCCCTAATATGGACCTTTTTATGATTTTGTGCTGTGATGTGGAAAACGTACATAATAAGGTTAAAGAAAAAAAAAAACCTCTAAAAAACTTCAATCAGTGAGCTTACTTACTCAACATTGTAATAGTCACATTCTGTGTTTGCTATAAACTGGTCCTGAGGCATACTATCAGCGTTACCGGTCTTCATGGGTCCAAAAAGACACCCAGAAATGTGCTACCCGGAACCGACCTGGACCCGTCAACTATTTGAAAGTTGGACCCAGACCCATGCAGAACCGAGAAGTGCCATAAATGTACTACCCGGACCCGGCCAGAAAACTAAAGGACAGCTGCTGCAACAATCGGTTTGCATAACCAAAGAATTTCTGTTATATATTTATAAATTTTTTTGTCTGAAAGAAGACAATTCCTGCATAGTAAACACCTAAAGCATAATAAGTATTAAGATTCGGGTTGTTGAGCGTTGATCGTCCTTCTGTGTGCTTCTATTCTATGGCGATTTGGTAAATGCAAGACCTGTTAATCAAAATCAATCCAATCCAAGAGCGATCTAGCTGTAAAACAGTCCCTGATTAGTCTTTACTCATTGTCCCTACTCACTAAACCCACCCACCATACCTGGGATCCAGTTTCTAGTGGTTGATCTTCCCTACGTTTTCAAATGATGTTGGAAAACATGGCCCAAAAGCCGCATGTGTATACTATTTACATGTACTTGGTATTGTTTGGCCTCTACCTGAAACAAATATTCTTGTTGAACACAAAACTTTATATTCATTTTCTGTTGCTTTTTTTCCCCACATCAGCAAAGAGGGTATCCATGGCCATGCTACCCATAACTCCGCCCGCTCTGCGTCTGACAGTTGAGGTAGCGCTTGTGTATATATTTTTTTTCAACTTATTTCTCAGCTTGCACATTCTTATTTTAATTGTACAATGTTGCAAGTTACAAAAACACACACGCACAGCACTTCCATGATTGATCATCATCGGCGCTGACTGACACGCCTGGGTTTCCTTGGAGTATTACGCACAGACCCGGGACCCAAAGTAATAGACTGACTGTTTAAAATATGAACCCGAACCCGTACGGGTCTTGGGTCCTTGGGTTTGGGTGGACCCGTGAAGACCTCTAATCACTGCTCCTCTGAAACCTACCACCTCCCCCAGCACCACATGTCAAGATCTGCTATTTTATATATGCTTATTTGTACAGTAGCTCTATATTGGAAATTTATGTATTTTATTTATTTATTTATTTATTTTTTGCTATGGTACATTAAAGTTTCTTTGGCATCTTTTTTAAAGCCTCTGCTGCCTTCATGCATTGCCGTCATCAAAATTGCACATAGGTGCCAATTAATTGTGCATGACAGAAAATACAACTGGACTATTGACATTAGCATGTAGTCTGTAATTCTATATGGAATCCAATACTGAAAAAAAAAATCTTAATACAGGCTCAACAACACGAAACACATATTGTATACTACATATTTTCAATTAAATAGAATGGCAGCATACAGCTGGAGAAAAACATGCCTCAAATACTGGAGTTAATATTTCTTGAGCAAGGGAGACTTACATTTAGACTCTAGACTTACTGTCCTTAGCCCCTTATAATTCAATTAAATTCAAGTTTATTTGTATAGCGCTTTTCACGATACAAATCGTTGCAAAGCAACTTTACAGAAAATTAGGTTTCTACAATATTTAGTGGTAGCTTATCAGTGGTGACTGTCAGTTAATAAACATATGGCAGAAATGTACAGAAAAATCAATTAAAGACATACTCAAACAGACGATGAACACTATTAACAGCAATTATTATATGATGCAATCAAACGTATAGTAAAATTTGGTAGTTCTCCCAGACAGCAGCTGACTTCGCGCCAGATCCGTTTTAAAACCGGCAAATCCGCGTTACAGTCACATCGGTTTCAGTGCTGTAACACGGATCCAGCCCGGGCGCGGTTTCAGTGAGCGGGAACTACAGTCGCAGAGCGGATCCGGGCCGCATCCGTGGAAAAGAGCGCGCGGTTTTTTCTGGAGTTCAAATCAAAACAGAAGACGTCAAGACGATCGAGACGGATACAGACTGCTCGCTGTTATCCTCAAAAACCTAA
>NW_015544203.1:169747-169981 GCF_001515605.1 Sinocyclocheilus anshuiensis
GATCATGTGCTGGTTACTCCACTGCACACCTCGGATCACTTCCTCCTCACTCTTAACCTCAACATGGTTCCTGACACAACACATACCCCTCCACATGTCACTTTTCGACGTAACCTAAGATCACTCTCACCCTCCCGGCTATCTGCTATGGTTTCATATTCGCTTCCTCCCACTGAACAGTTATCATCTCTTGATGTTAACAGTGCTACTGATACTTTCTGCTCCACTATTACA
>NW_015544203.1:170860-171103 GCF_001515605.1 Sinocyclocheilus anshuiensis
CCTAATGTCTCCACTGCTAAAAGGACATACTATCACAACAAAATTTGACAATTCGCCTTACTCTCGGATGCTCTTTAAAACTTTTTCCTCCCTCCTTTGTCCTCCTCCTCCCCCTCCTTCATCTACTCTAACAGCTGACGACTTTGCCACATTCTTCATTAAAAAAATGACAAACCTCAGTGCACAATTTGCCACACCACAAACTGTCAAGCACATCTTACCAGCAAACATACACTCGTTTTC
>NW_015544203.1:171152-174863 GCF_001515605.1 Sinocyclocheilus anshuiensis
CCAGTGGTTTGAGTCTTACCTCTCAGATAGGTCCTTCAAGGTATCTTGGAGAGGTGAGGTGTCCAAGTCGCAACATCTAACTACTGGGGTGCCTCAGGGCTCAGTTCTTGGAACACTTCTCTTCTCTGTCTACATGGCATCACTATGTTCTGTCATTCAGAAACATGGCTTTTCATATCACTGCTATGCTGATGACACTCAACTCTACCTCTCATTCCATCCTGATGATCTGACGATAGCTGCGCTTGTTGCAGCAGCTGTGCTGATTATTACAAATCAGATCAAGAGAGGCATTCCCAAAAGAAAGAAAGACTGAACTGAAGATCCTTCAACTGTTGTACAGCGAAGAGGTTTTGAATTTACTGAAAGTGAACATAATCGTACACCTCTCGGCAAAAACAGGTGAAGACCCAGAAGCGATAGTGCAGTCACGTCTCTATGAAATCCTGAAGTATAGATGCGCGTGAACAAAAATCATCCATTATCACACTACCCACCAAAACGAGTCCGTGAGGAGACGTGATCATCCTTCAAACGTCCCATTGACGTCAGCATGTCTAACAGACATTTCTTGTTGGATTCTTGTTGGATTCTTGTTCCTGCAGATTTGTTTTATACAACATGAGGAAGATCAGGCCCTTTCTTTCAGAACATGCAACACAAATATATATATATATATTAGAGCTGGGTTTTGACACAAATTTCATGATTCGATTATATTCTCATTCACAAGCTTTCGATCCAATTTGATTACCAATTCGATTCGATTCAATTCAATATAGATTATTTTTGATATATATCAGGTACAGGACATGGCAAAAAATATTTAAATTGTGGCGGTCATAAAAAAATGATGAATTTATTCAAACATAAATTAAACATAAGAACAGTAAAAATTAAAATGAATATGTTATATGGTGCATACAGTGGGTACGGAAAGTATTCAGACCCCCTTCAATTTTTCACTCTTTGTTATATTGCAGCCATTTGCTAGAAACTGGTATTAATGTGGAGGAGATGATCAGTTCACGTGCGCCTCGTGCTGCTGCGTCTGTTGAACTAAGGCGCTACAGCGATCTGTCACTCCACATTAAACAGCGCCAAAACGACATTTATTGTTTGAGTACTGCAATACAATGGACATAAATTGAAACATGGGACTTTGTTTCATATTAAAAACACCAAAGCACAATGCTTATTGCGATTAATTGGAGAGGAAGTGGCCTTCAATGTTCCGTCCAGACTAGACTAATCGATTCTTGGGATTTAAGAATCGATATCGTTCTGTAAAAAAGAGAATCGATTAATATCGAGATATCTATATGCCCGGAGCAGTGGGCAGCCATTTACGCTTTATAGTTGGGGGTTCGGTGCCTTGCTCAAGGGCACCTCAGTCGTGGTATTGAAGGTGGTGCACATTCACTCCCCCCACCTACAATCCCTGCCGGTACGAGACTCGCAACCTTTGGGTTGGGTTGGACTCTCTAACCATTAGACCATGACTTCCGCCCCCTGCACCGCAGCTGAGGGTGAGCTGTGTATGGCGCTGCGACTGTGCCACACCGAAGAGGAGAGGGCTCCCATTCCTAAGTTCTGGCCTGAAAGCAAATGAGCCTCCGCATGGCTGTGGACTGGGTCCTGGGTCCTGCTGTGCTCCTCTCGCTCCGGGCCCCTCCTGTCTCCTCCCTGGCTCCTCCCTCCGTCTGATCCACCCTGGCTCCTCCTGTTTCCTCCCTGGCTCCTCCCTCCATCGTCACCTCCCTGGTCTCTGTCTGCCGGCCCACTCCCGGGTGTCCGTCCTCCTCCTGAGCCGCCTCCCAAGTTCCCAATGTATTTAAGTTCCTGTTTGTTCAGTCTTCCTTGGTCGGTTCTACTCGTTGGATGGATCATTAAAAGACTCTCGTTCTGTGAAATCTCCACGTTTTCTCGTGCCCGTGCTCCAGTAAATAGTGACAGAAGCGGATTGTGACACGTTAATTTTTTCACAAGCTTGCAGATGGCTTACCAAAATAAATGTACTGGGTTTGTTCTTTTTCATGTTTTCTTGGTTGGTAGATGCACCGGGGACCCGATTATAGCACTTAACCCCTTAGCGGTCAAAGATCGGCGACGGCCCCAGATTATTGTTGTTTCACTTTAACAGCATGTTAAAACATCACATTCTTACTTGATCTGGACAAACTGTGCATCAGTAGAAAGATTAATAACTTCGATATTTGACCACTGTTTTGATAAAACATTGTTGCAGTGACAGTAATTTAGTAAGTTAGACAGTTTATTTAGTAATTTAGCAGACGCTTTTATCCAAAGTGACTTACAAATGAGGACAACAGAAGCAATCAATTGTAGTATTAAAACAACTAAAAACAGATCCAGAACTAAAAGCTAAAACTTTATAAATACTACTTATACACATTTTAAAAATAAAGAAATTAAATAAAAATAACAAATGCATACAACAAAATTTCAAACCTTAACATTTAAATGAAAAACAAAAAATAAAGCTAAAAACAATAAAAAATATTAAAGAACAAAAGGTATAAGAGTATAATAATGATTCTAACATAACACTAAGCCAAACACCAAAAAAAAAAGTAGGAGTGCAAAATAATAAATCCGTATGTGTCATATTTTGGAACAGGAATTCACCACGCATTCATATTCAGTCACGTCAGCAGCGGTTTATTTGTTTTCACATAGATTCACTGAACAGGGTTAATAAGGGCTTATAGTCCAAAGATGCATATACATGGAGATATATAGATATATTTACACATGTTTACTTCATATTTCTTCAGACAGAAAAATCATTTCTATTCATTTTCCACTGATTTACGCGATCTGATGATAATTAACCGCTCCCTGGGCTGTTTCTGTGTGTTTACTCTTCCATGCTCGCGCTGTGACAGACAAACTCTGATTCGTCCTTCGTCTTGTCAATCTTTTGTGTTTCATAACAAGCCCCGTCTCATCCTGTCACGCGTTTCCTTCACTCTTCCATGTTGATTTCTGACCACAACAACACAGAGAAACCTCTGTACCCACGAAATATCCAAATAATAAACACACGATTACGATAGTATATGGTTTGTATGTGATTTTCTTGAGATTTGGGGTATTTTCATAACAATAATGAATGTGTACATCTGAAATGCTAATTTGTGCAGCAATATAAAAAGGCTATAAATAACATATTTTAACAACTGTAAACAACCAAATTCCACATGTGATTGCAAAAGGAAGTTATTACAAACACTCGGTGGTTTAAAGTGAGTTTTGAGTAAAAGTGTACTAATAATCTCATAAATTGTCTTATGTAGCTTGATGCTAATGTTAGCTCTAATGCAGCTGCAGAACAGGTGCAGCTCTTCTTCATGATGTATTTTGTCATAATAATTCATGTACGGTCGTAAGAAAATGTTTTGTTGTATTTGTTTAGAAATACTTTTGATAATAGGCCGGTAAATGTATACTGAGATTGAAGTGATGTGGCTTGGTAAACCTTGTAATGCATTAGTAGACTTGTGACTTTAGCTTCATTGTGTTTCTAAAATCATATCCTACAGCAACATATTTTTTTATACATTTAAAAAATGTTTTTAATATGTTAAAAAAAGAAGAGCTTATTCAGACTGATTAAAGTGACTGTGTGTGTGTATTTGGGACGGGGGAGTGGGAGAGTCCGTCAGAGTTCAGTGGTGCGTGGGGCAA
>NW_015544204.1:0-2897 GCF_001515605.1 Sinocyclocheilus anshuiensis
TGGAAAATGAGCCTATTTTAAAAAATAGTGGCGTGTTCCTTTAAAATATTAGTTTACTCAAAAAATATTTCTAAAAAATATTGAGAAATCTTTAAATGATGTGCATATTATGAATTCACAATAATGAATTCACATTATGAATTCACATGAAGTCATTAATTCAAGTTAATTAAAATTAATTAAAAAATTATTTAAAAAAAAACAATTTGGTAGTTTCAAAGCATTAGAGCATAAGATTTGCTTTGGCATTAAATTAACTCATTTTTATTTGGCAAAGTTCAGCAGGATTAAATAAATGTATTTTAAATCATTTATTTAAATATTACTTTGCCAAGATGTGTGTGTGTGTGTGTGTGTGTGTGTGTAGGTGCAACAAATGCTGAATATGTGTGTCACAGGCAGAACGCTCTTAAGCTGTGTGTACTGTTTGCTAGCTCTTATTTGTGTAAAGCAGGATTCAGTGCACTTGATTACATTACATTGCAGGACCAAATATTGTTCCAAGTTGGACAGAACAGCGGAGATGAGATGAATACGCTTTTAATTATCATGTCGGACTTTGACAAGCTGCAGTGCGACACACAACCCTCAATCCTCCCATTAGACAGGATGAGTGCCAATGAAGGGATGCCCAAATTATTTGTTACAGTTACAGAGTCAATAATTAAACAATTGGCAAAATGTTTTCTTATATTTAATTTGCTGTCTGTGTGTCTATAGCTTAATGGTGTGCATGGATGATGTTGTGGGGGTCGTGTGCATCTTGGAATCATTACACCTCGATTTCACAAAGTCTTTCTCTGTCTCACTCTCTCTCTGTCATCCTCTACAGGTGCATCTCAATAAATTAGAATGTTGTGGAAAAGTTCATTTATGATTTGTAAAGCAAGGTGGCAAAACACTTTATCTGTCCAGCTGTGACAGCTCAGCCATGCCAGTGTGACCATTTCTGATATTTTTCATTTGTAATTATTGTTTGTATTAGAGAAAAGGGCAAGGTTTAGGGTTATCCCCCTAAAAAATATGATTTAAAAACCACGCTGTGTATTGTAAATAATGTTTTATACTTTAAATAACTTTGTAAGTAGTAAAACAATGCAAACGGGGCAAAAATTAGTTTTAAGTTTAGAAACATTTTGAGTCTCCCCCTCCCTTGCCTCACAGTGCTTCGGTCCAAATGCCTGCTTTCCTCTTTTACATCACCTCAGTTGACGAGTCTGTGGTTTTCCCGCGGAACTGGGCTACTTTAACATTGTTGCCGTGGGTTGAAGTGACCCCAATAATGTGATATGAATGCGAATTTTACCGGAGGAACCCCACCGAAAAACATGTATTTTACCTCCCGGAACGCAATTTTTACCGGGGAACCCCCCTCGATTGGGCTAGTTTTGGGCTAGTTTTGAGCAGCAATTGGACCAGTTTTTTTGCAAAAACTCGGCAATCCTGCATCACCTACACACACGCACACACACACACACAAACACACACGCACACACACACACACAAAGACTTAGAAAACATAAACAAAATGAATTCCCAGAGAACCATTTGGGCTATTCAGTGGTAAGACTTCCATTCACAAATTTTTGATGAATATTTGTATATTTCACTAAAAATGCTGAATGGAAACACCAAGATTTGAATAAAGCCAAAAATGTATATAAACTTATAAGCCTGCTTGAAGAGATAGTTCAACCCGAAAAATGAAAAAATAGCTGAAAATGTACCCCCTGTGGCTGGCCTTTCAGGAGCTTACTTTAATCTCTGATTTGTAAAGCAAGGTGGCAAAACACTTTATCTGTCCAGCTGTGACAGCTCAGCCATGCCAGTGTGACCATTTCTGATATTTTTCATTTGTAATTATTGTTTGTATTAGAGAAAAGGGCAAGGTTTAGGGTTATCCCCCTAAAAAATATGATTTAAAAACCACGCTGTGTATTGTAAATAATGTTTTATACTTTAAATAACTTTGTAAGTAGTAAAACAACACAAACGCAAACGGGACAAAAATGCATTTTAAGTTTAGAAACATTTTGAGTCTCCCCTCCCTTGCCTCAGAGTGCTTTGGTCCAAAGGCCTGTTTTCGTCTTTTACATCACCTCAGTGTTGCCAAGTCTGCGGTTTTCCCGTGGAATTGGGCTACTTTAACACTGTTGCCGCGGGTTGTTTTTCATGTCTGCGGGTTGAAGCGACCCCAATAACGCATGCGAATTTTACCGGAGGAACCCCGCCGAAAAACGCGTATTTTACCCCCTGGAACGTGATGGGGTTTTTTTTTTTTTTTACTGGGGAACCCCCCTCGAAATGCGATTGGGCTAGTTTTTGGCTTGTTTTGAGTAGCAACTAGACGGGTTTTGTTGCGACCCTGCATCACCTACACACACACACACACACACACACACGTGTCCGGTGAGAGAGAACAAAGTCAATAGTTGTGGATCTCCAGGGCTGTCAAGGCTATTTTATTCACTTAAATATCAGATGGAGTGATTATTTTGTCTTTAATACAGATGATGCCAATGTATTTTTCGATGAGTCCGCTATGTTAGCAACAATAAAGTTACCTGCTTGACTGAAAGGGTTGCCAGGTTTTCACAACAAAACCCGCCCAATTGCTACTCAAAACTAGCCCAAACTAACCGCGTTTCGAGGCGGTCCCCCGGTAAAAATCGCGTTCCGGGGGCTAAAATACACATTATTGGGGTCGCTTCAACCCGCGGCAACAGTGATAAAGTCTGGGCAAGAACTCCCTGCGCCCAGAGCAGCGATACCCCCCCCCCATTGCAGATATCGTTAAATTTCAATAATTTTATGTACACATTTCAGAATTAGTCTGATTCAAAGGATAATCAGAAGGCTGAATCCTGACTGACAGAGGAGGAGCTGGGGATGGAGGA
>NW_015544204.1:3377-3726 GCF_001515605.1 Sinocyclocheilus anshuiensis
TATTTAAAAAATGTACAAATGCAATAAAAATATCGGTATCGGTACTCGGTATCGGCAAGTACCAAAAATAAAAATATCAGTATTGGGCGAGTACTGGAAAAAGTGGTATCGGTACATCCCTAGTAATTAGCTATTGGGCAATGCGAAAACATCTGATAATACTGAGGGACCTTATATATGAATGCTTAGATAGGTGTCGTATTCCTATAGGTAGATGGGGATCAGCTGAAAGTCAGCTGATGCGAGCTTGACTAACGTGACCTGCCAGAACTAACGCTACGCTTGATATTTACACTCTAAAATCCAACAGTTATCGATGTACCATGAATTTCATCAGGGATAAAAATAA
>NW_015544204.1:4219-24065 GCF_001515605.1 Sinocyclocheilus anshuiensis
CAACTCCCTGCGCATCCATGCAGCCTAGCATGGATGAGAGCAGGGAAAGCAGCGATAACCCCCCAAAACAAAAGCATATGCTGATATCCCCCAACACAAACTGATAGCAAAATCTCAAAGCCTTAAGCAACAAGCATGTTGCCAAAACCCGCATAACCTGTAGCAACAATCATGTTGCCTTTAACGGATGACCTAATGAGTATGTTTTCAATACCTTAAAAGTTTAAACAACATGTTCTCAACAACACCAAATAGACTTAATAAAAACATGTTTCCGATTCAACTACAGCTTTAAGAACAAGCCTGTTACGAATAACGACCGGATTGCTCTGGAACAAGCATGTTCCCGACAATACAACTATAACTTAAGAACAAGCATATTCCCAATAACCGAGAGCTTAAGAACAAGCATGTTTCCAATACGACTAGACCGAACAAGCAAGTCTGGTACCGGAGCAGAATCAACGCTGAACTGCCGGCTGCATCCGAAACTGGAAAATACTGCCTTTGGAGGACACATTTCAAGGTAGGAAGGCATCAAGACACGTGAATCCAATGTAGCTTCACTTCCTGCCTCCTGAAATACCTTCATCTGGTCGATATTTAAAGGCAGAATAGATGCATCCTTCGCTGCCTTGATACCTTAAGAACAAGCATGTTTCCAATACGACTAGACAGAACAAGTGTGTCTGGTACCGGAGCAGAACCAACACTGAACTGACGGCTGCATCTGAAACTGGAAAATTCTGCCTTTGGAGGACACATTTCAAGGTAGGAAGGCATCAAGACACGTCAAATCCAATGTTAGCTTCACTTCCTGCCTCCTGAGATACCTTCATCTGGTAGATATTTAAAGGCAGAATATATGCGTCCTTCGCTGCCTTGATACCCACAATCCTGTGTGTCCTGTCCCGTGATGGTTGAGCAAAATAAAGATGGTGTCTCAAGTTATTTCTAGCGAGAAATCAGTATTATTAAGTAATTAAATATTCGCTTAGTTATCACCGAAGCTCGTTCTATTTTGTTGTAGATTATTGAACAGTTAAGCTGCCTCAGAAGCATGTCCGATATCAGTTTCATGAGTTACCTTCATGAACAAACGCTGCCTGCGAAGTCATTAGCTGATAGGCGATGAGGCAGCATGTCAGCAGCCTAGGTTTTCGGATGCAGACGACTTCAACTGAACAATGACCGTTTACCATTTTCTCTTGGAGCTGCGCTGCAGCAGAACTGATTCCGTTTGCACCATGGTCGTTATTTTCTGCTGCTTAAATCTGTGCTGTAGTGCTATAAAATAAAGGCGACTTGACTAGGTTAAAGGGGACATAACGCACACAGTTTCGGCCAATCTCATGTTAATCTTGAGTACCTATAGTGTAGTATTGCATCATTCAAATCTCCGAAGAGTCTTCAGTTTTATCAGATTTATAAATTAAGATACAGCTTATGATTTTCTCCGAAAACAGCCGAGCTCCTGGAGGCGAGCCGTCGGTCGGAGCTGAAGAGTCGCGAGCACTTACGGGCCGATTGGCTACAAACATAGACATTGATGCAGTTTTACAGCAGTTCCTAGTCATGACCGGGATCTTTTATCACTGGGACTGCTCTGTCTTTCAGTATCAAACGATGTACAAATCCAGTGTCAGAATGTACCTTGTTATAAACATTCATCACCGAAGTGACGGGAACACTAAACACACTCGTGAAACTCCGTTGCTGCCCCGGAAAAAACTAATTGCATCCACTGTTCACATAACACTGAAGAAGGTTATTTTTTCCTCACATCCAAAAACACACATCTTTAGAGACAGTCTTCTCGAGCAAGTACAGTAACTGCAGCACTGCCGATGACTTCAGTAAGTTAACCATGAACGAAACACGTAGAGTGGCTCGCTCTAGCTCGGGTCGCTAAGTGCGCACGCACGCATAAAAATCCAACTTTAATCTCCCCCTTTAAGCGCAGCATATGCAGCGACAAGCGTGTTGCCAGTGACAACAGATAAGTACCACACATTGCCAATAGGTCACATAAACTAGCACAACACAAGCATGTAACTGAAAACAACTAAACGAGCCTAAGCAAGACAGATAGCCTTAGCAACACACATGTTGCCAAACCTGAGAGCATTAAAATGAGCTTAGCTTGTGAAGACGTTCGAGAGAGTGAAACAAAGCAGCTATGACGGGAATGCTTGATCTCTTGATATCCTTCTTGGGGATAAAGTTCCCATCTGAACTTGTTCTTGAGTCAGTTACATAACTTGTGGAGTCCATGTCAATAATGTAGCAATGCGTGAAGTAATGCTAACTCAGTTACTTCCGAATCAGACAGCTTATGATCAATGCGGTGAATTCACGTGTTTAAGTTAACGAACTTGAATGAATAAGAGGTGAGTCCATTGGGGAAATGGATTCCACTCGCTAAATTGCCGATTCCTCCTGTTTTGCCTGCCGAATTCACCATTTAATTAGCTATTGAGCAATGCGAAAACTGCTGATAATACTGAGGGACCTTATATATGAATGCTTAGATAGGTGTCGTATTCCCATATGTCTAATATGGCATGCTCTCCCTGTTACACTAATAGTAGTAAGGCTTTCTTCTGTGTAAACTTTTCCTTACATGTACAATTTTAGCTGTATTTTTTGTGTCCTCTTCAAAAATTGCTTTTGAGAAATTTTGGTTACACTTTATTTCGATAGTCCACTTTAGACATTCTACTAACTATAATTAACTTTGTAACTACATGTCAACTAATTATCATTAATTTGCAACTACACGTCTACTAACTCTCAGAGTAGACTGTTAGGGTAGGTTTAGGGTTAGTAGAATAAGTTGACAAAGAAAGTGTTAGAAGATATTAAGCAGACAGTCTACTAATACTCTACTAACTGCTAGTTGACATGTAGTTGCAAAGTTACTTACTGTTAGTAGAATGTCTAAAGTGGACTATCGAAATAAAGTGATACCGAAATTTTATGTTTATTGTCCCCTCCTACTGTTAGACGGAATTTACGCCCCTGCCAGCAGGCTTTCTTGGTGTAATGAGAGCTGATGTCATGTCCCAGATGCCTCATATCACCAAAATTATTATAATTTAGATGTTGAATAATGCAATGAAAACTGGATGAGACGGATCTCAGTTGAGAGAATCGGTACTGTTGCCAAACTCAAATATACTGATATGTACTGTATATGTAGTTACTTATCTGAGGTTACTTACTCTTTGACAAGAGTATTGAAAAACCCTTCAGCAATGGCACATGCTGTTATGCAGAAGCTGCAAGATTATGAGCAAATAAGACTATATTAGATTTCCGACATTTATGAGAAGGAAGCAGCTTTACGGGATGTGGAGATATTTGATTAGGCTTTGTTATTATCCATTTTCTTTTAGAGAGTGATTGTAGTTTATGATCGTCTCTAAAATGGCAGATCTCATAAAAATTATCATATTGCTTGTTTTGGAGCAGGAGTCCAACTGGACATCTGAAGTCTGTAGACCATCTTGAAGATATCCATTGCCTTTTCCATGAATACTCCACTGCGTAGAGGAGGAGCGGACAGGAGTGGGTGATCAGATAAAGCCCAGGGGTGACCTTTGTGTGTCTTTGAGTAAGGAAGAGAGAGAGAGAGAGATTTGAGATTGAAATCACCTTTATTTACAACATATAGGTAATACCATGATGTATTACTACTGCAATCTACATTTCACAATCGTCAGTCTCAATTACAAAACATCTACAAATAATAAAAATAATAATAATAATACCAACAATAACAGTATTAATAGTAACAAGAAATACAATAACCAAACAACCCAAACAAAATATAATGACAAAATGACTTCATTCAGCCAACAACAAATCATCATTTTCATTGACTTCACATAACACTCCATTTATGGCCCAAGTATTCACAAACATTGGTAAACACCCTACAAGTTTGTAATATGCATATTCTATCCTGAGCCTTGATGCAACTAAACCCAAGAACATGAACAAGGGATCTAATGTATCTTTACCAAGCATCTTGTTTTTCCTTGTTTTCCAGATAGCGAGTTTAGCAGTTCCAAACATAAAATTTAATAAAACCAAAACATGTTTTTGACTCACTGAATATTTTGGCCCCAGAATAAACAATTGATAGGAAAAAACTTCACCTAAAAGTGATACCCAACGTGATAAAAGAGAAAACAAATTACCCAAACGTTCACATTGCACAAATAGATGAAAAATTGTTTCATTTTCAGTGCAAAAAAGACAACCCACCCCTACATTTGCATTGAGGTGCACCACATGTCTGTTCATGGCTACCGCACCATGTACAATTCTCCACTGTAAGTCACCAGTCCGTTTATCAATTGGACGTTTGTAAAGTGACCGCCAGCTACCTTTGGGGGAGATGTCCATTCCAAAAAAAACAGTCCATTTTGATGACATTACTCCAGATAGAAGATGTGCATTGGTCACTTTCACACAAGTCACATACAGAGCCTTTTTACTAACAGACTCAAAACTATCCAACTGAGGGGTTTTAAAGGACAATATACGATGTTCCTCCTCATGCCATCCTCTTGAGTCAGCAGTTATCATCAAGGATGGAAAATCATATTCACACCCAGCCATCCATTCTTTCATATGGTTAGAGTTGTTGATGAAATGTCTTTGATCAAAATTCAGCTCTCCAACCATCCAAAGGAGTCCTAGATGTAGAGTCTATTTGAGAAAGTTCATGGAAAAGTTGTGCTGCACAACCAGAATTGCAATGATCAGCTTTATAGAGAGAAGAATAAAAGTCAACAGCATGACGACGCATTTCTGTAATGTCATTTGTAATCTTCCCATCTGGAAGACGTAAACATGTCATCTGCTTATATTGTGCCACTGAACGTTCTAAATTAAAAAAATAAGCGCTTGGTGCATCCATATCAGTGACTGATGTAAAACGTGACCTCACCAACGCTGCCTTCACCCTCTCATTCAGATGAAAACTTAGCTGTTTTTTTTTCCTGTTGTAAGTCATTTACAAAAGCTGGATAATTTCTTCTTAATATTTCTCTCTATAGACTCAATATCTCTTTCCGGGGCTTTAATAGTTTCTCTTTGAGTGGTAGTGCAATATGCAGTGTACTGTTGACAGCAAAGTTTTATGGTAGTGCAGTGTACTGTTGACAGCAAAGTTTTATTTGAGTTTTACCAACCTCCCATCATTGTTTTAAATTTTCAAAATCATTTTTTTTTCTTTCCAATAGTTCCAGAATGCCACAAAATGTTCAGAAAATAAAGCATCCTGCAACAATTTAGCATTAAAATGCCAATAAGATGATTTTCTTGGAAACTGTACCATGTTTACTGAAATAAAAACCAGATGGTGATCAGAAAAACCTATAGGAGAAATACAACAATCCACAACCCTGTTATTAAAATTTTTTGAAACATAGATTCTATCTAAACGAGCAGCACTTACTCTATTGTCCAAAATTTTAACCCATGTATATTGTTTGTCAAATGGATGCTTGATTCTCCACATATCTAAAAGTTCAGCCTCTTTCACCAATCCTGACAAATAGCTGGAGGAAAGCATATGAGGTTCTACATTGTTACGGTCATCGTTAAAACACTCTGTACAATTCCAATCTCCACCAATAATGACGTCTCCATCACTAAAATCTTGTCTTAAGACATTAGTTAATACACTAAAAAACTGTAGCCGCTCATGTCCCACATTTGGTGCATAAACATTTATAAAATAAATTGTCATCCCTTCAATAATAGTTTTAACAAGGACAAGACGACCTTTTACAAATTCTTCTGTTTTTTCAATACTAACTTTTTTTTCTGGAGAAAAAAGGAGAGCAATTCCCGCACTCAGATTTGTACCGTGACTAAGTATATGCTGACCTTTCCACCACATCCCCCACTCTATTTCATTCTCAATATCACTATGGGTTTCCTGCAATAAAATGACATTTAACTTTTTATTCTGCATTACTTCAGACACTAAGGCTCTTTTATGTCTATCCCTCCCTCCATTAATATTTAATGAACCCACCCTCAAAAGATCCATATATGTGTTTAGGAAGGATAGAATAAAGACACCAGCAAAGGAAAACAGCAGAAAGAAAGACAAGATCACCACGTGATGCATGGTTAACAACTTACAAAAAAGCTTTTAGCCTCTTCTTCTTATCCACTCTTCTACATTTTCTAATGACTGTAACATGCTTTTTTAAACGAAAACGTTTCTTTTCACTCAACTGATCAAGATTCACATTCTTTTGCAGAGACGCCACTGACCTCTCAAATTTATCAACATCAGGAAAAAAATCCTTGATATTGACTTGTTTCCCAAACGTCTCATCAAGAAACCCATTAATTTCCTCTAATGTATACATAGAGGAATCTTTAATGGTTATATCCTGAGAATCACCTTCAGGTCCACAAACAGAAGAACCTCCTTGTGAATCACATTCATAATCAAATATAGAACCATTTTCGTCGGATACAACATCATCCGTTTTGAAACATAGATTCTATCTAATCGAGCAGCACTTACTCTATTGTCCAAAACTTTAACCCATGTATATTGTTTGTCAAATGGATGCTTGACTCTCCACGTATCTAAAAGTTCAGCCTCTTTCACCAATCTTGACAAATAGCTGGAGGAAAGCATATGAGGTTCTACGTTGTTACGGTCATCATTAAAACACTCTGTACAATTCCAATCTCCACCAATAATGACGTCTCCATCACTAAAATCTTGTCTTAAGACATTAGTTAATACACTAAAAAACTGTAGCCGCTCATGTCCCACATTTGGTGCATAAACATTTATAAAATAAATTGTCATCCCTTCAATAATAGTTTTAACAAGGACAAGACGACCTTTTACAAATTCTTCTGTTTTTTCAATACTAACTTTTTTTTCTGGAGAAAAAAGGAGAGCAATTCCCGCACTCAGATTTGTACCGTGACTAAGTATATGCTGACCTTTCCACCACATCCCCCACTCTATTTCATTCTCAATATCACTATGGGTTTCCTGCAATAAAATGACATTTAACTTTTTATTCTGCATTACTTCAGACACTAAGGCTCTTTTATGTCTATCCCTCCCTCCATTAATATTTAATGAACCCACCCTCAAAAGATCCATATATGTGTTTAGGAAGGATAGAATAAAGACACCAGCAAAGGAAAACAGCAGAAAGAAAGACAAGATCACCACGTGATGCATGGTTAACAACTTACAAAAAAGCTTTTAGCCTCTTCTTCTTATCCACTCTTCTACATTTTCTAATGACTGTAACATGCTTTTTTAAACGAAAACGTTTCTTTTCACTCAACTGATCAAGATTCACATTCTTTTGCAGAGACGCCACTGACCTCTCAAATTTATCAACATCAGGAAAAAAATCCTTGATATTGACTTGTTTCCCAAACGTCTCATCAAGAAACCCATTAATTTCCTCTAATGTATACATAGAGGAATCTTTAATGGTTATATCCTGAGAATCACCTTCAGGTCCACAAACAGAAGAACCTCCTTGTGAATCACATTCATAATCAAATATAGAACCATTTTCGTCGGATACAACATCATCCATTGCACTACCATCATTGCTTAGACACAGCTCTCTCTTTCTTGAACCCAAACAAACAGGCTCCTCACATCTTGAACTGGGCCCTGCAACTACCAAAATATTATCTTGCTGCTTATCTGCATTTATATTTTGTACAGTTACAGTATTTGCAGTATTTGCATTTTGCTGACGTTCATTTACATTAGTTCCTATATCATTGACCTTGACAACATGCTCATTTGCTTCCATAGCGGACGGCGCCGCAACAGAATCGCTTACCTCTGATGAACCTGCTTGCTCCTCTCGAGTAATGTGCTCCACCAGCACTTCTCCTGAGACAGCAGGCCTATTCCCTGGCTCACGCTCTCGATTATGTGGGCATGCGAACTTTTTATGGCCTAAATCGCCGCAATCGAAGCACCTTAAACTACCAGTTGTTGCATACACCATATAGGTTCTCCCTTCATGTCGTACTCAAAATGAAACATTTAGCGTATTTTCTGCGGATTCTAGAAACATAAACGCCTGTTTCTAAAAGACTTAACGTGCCTCAAAGATGGATGTTTACAGCCTAGCGTAATTGTTTTGAAACCACTAGCAAATTTGCCAAACCGAACTAATTCCCGCTCCAACGCGTCATCAGGAATGAAGGGTGGCACATTCGATACCGTAACTTTCGCTGTTGGAGCATGTAACGGGGTAACTTGAACAAAGTTGTCATTTATAACAAGACCGTTCTCGATTAGTTGGTTAACAAGATTTTGTTCTTTCAAGAACACTACTACAGCTCTGTTCATGCGAGAAGCGGACACAATATTCTCATGTCCTACTTCCCCGCCAGTCGAGATGAGCACATTCTCCACTGTGACGCCATCCCTCCCTGCACAATATCTACAACAAAATCAACCAAAGGTAAATCAACCTTAAACCATGAAACAACAACAAAAAAAGAAAGGGAAGAAAAGGAGAGAAAAAAAGAAACCGTAATTAAGACTAGGTGAAATCACACAGCTTGAAGGGTGGAACATTCGATAACGTAATTTTCGCTGTTGGAGCATGTAACGGGGTAACTTTAACAAAGTTGTCATTTATAACAAGACCATTCTCGATTAGTTGGTTAACAAGATTTTGTTCTTTCAAGAACACTACTACAGCTCTATTCATGCGAGAAGCGGACACAATATTCTCATGTCCTACTTCCCCGCCAGCCGAGATGAGCACATGCTCCACTGTGACGCCGTCCTCCGGCACACACCTGAAGCCATTGCGCAACGACAAGGACGGCGCCTCCTCGTGAGACGCCATCCCTCCCTGCACAATATCTACAACAAAATCAACCAAAGGTAAATCAACCTTAAACCATGAAACAACAACAAAAAAAGAAAGGGAAGAAAAGGAGAGAAAAAAAGAAACCGTAATTAAGACTAGGTGAAATCACACAGCTCAATTCTCACCCAACACCACTCTCATCCCACTTCCCAGCATGCACCTCGAGAGAGAGAGAGAGAGAACAGTTTCTTTAATTTTTAATTTTTTACAGTGTGTCATCTTTATGAGGAAACCCCCAATTTATCGTGAATGTGACATTTGTGGATGAGCACACTTTTGTAACACTTAAAAATCAGGTTTAGAAACTTGTCGAAATTAATTGTAATTGTGCTCACATTTAGTGTGTACTCACACTAGGCGATCTGATCTGTGCCCAAGCGCGTTTGACCCCCAAAGCCCGGTTCGTATGACAAGTGTGATCGCTCTGCGGTTCATTTAGCCATCCCTGGCTCGCTTGGAAGAGGGAGGCCAGAGCACGGTTCAGTTGGGCTCGGGCGTGGTAGGCATGTAGTGTGATCGCTAACCGTGCCGGAGCACGGAACAGCTACTATTTTGTGTGCGCTACTGTCATCATTACGACCGCAAACATCTTCTATTATTACAGTACTCTTTTCAATTAATTGAATTAAATCAAGTATATTTAGGTTTATAACTGGTCTAGTTCTCACCTTATTGATAAACAGGAATTGTAGTTTGTGAGTAAAGTTGCACATTTTTTCATTAACATCAGCTGCCTCTGTAATAATCCTCTGATACATGCAAGTGAAAATCGCTGCACGGCATAAATGATACATTTATTAGGCAGTCTAAGCGAAAGTGGTTTTCTCCCTGTTATTGCGTACATGACGTAAGCGTGCTCCGGCCCTTAATGTTTAGTGCAAGTGTGAGTGCAGGCCAGAGGGGGAGTGGGGAGGGGGGAAAATCGCGCTTTGGCCCGGTTCAAGGCAACTGTGCCTAGTGCAAGTAGTGAAACTTTAGCAAATGTGGTTGTAATATTGAAATTTTCATTATGCACATTATTCTTCGTCATGAATAATCACTTAGCCTGTAACATTTTATCTCCTAAGCTTTTAGTGTATCTCCAAATCTACAACTAATTAATGTTAGGCTAAAACATTCTGGTTGTGAGAATCCTGAAGTATTCCAGGGATGAACAACCAAATGACTCTAGGACTGCTCAGGGGCTTTCTCTGCTTTAGATGTGAATCTAAACTGATTCTATTGCCATGGCATTCTCAAAGCCACCCACTCATATGTGAAAGCTCACATGCACATATGCATCCAAAACTCATCTAGGCGTTGACTCTGATGTTGTTGGTGTAAGTAAATGGGGTTCAGCTGGTCGTTTGTAGCCTCAGGCTCTCTATGGGTAGAGTTTATGGTCTCTCGTGGGTTCATTTACATCTTTCTTTTTGGATCAGGAGTGCAGAAATGTGTTTCGTTTTGTTAAGGTTCTGCAGCTGAAACTGTCTCTCTTTATAGGTAAACATTAACGTTGAGCTAGCAATGAACAGTCGCTCAGTGGGGTCTCATTAAGCCTCATTGCATTGCTCAAAGATAAGATTAGATTCTGACGCAACCACTGCATAAATCATACTTAAATCAAATCTAAGAAATGGTTGTTTTGTGTTTTGTAGATTCAGAGCTATAATTCATGACTTTTGGTGCACTGGGAGTTAGTGAATGATAACATTTAGTAAACATCTCTCTCAAGTCTTTTATGCTCACCAAGACTGCATTTATTTTATTAAAACTACAATAAAAAGTAATATTGTGAAATATTATTACAATTTAAAATAACTTCAAATTCAAATTTTATACATATATACTTTTTAATACATAGTGTGTTAATATTTTAAAGTGTCATTTATTCCTGTGACAGCAAAGTGAATTTTCAGCAGCCATTACTCAAGTCTTCAGTGTCACATGATCCTTCAGATTTATTTTAAATACCGTATTGGCCCGAATATAAGACGACCCTGATTATAAGACGACCCCCCTTTTTCCAGATGTACCTTTTGGAAAAAAGCTTTTTAAAAACCAAATCTTGTTTTTTCTTAGTAAAACACATTTTGTCTTCAATTATTTTCATATTGCATATTTTTCCTATTTTAATTTTTGTTTTGAAAGTATGGTAAAAACTGGTAAAATGTACCAACAATCACATTTAAAAAATATACACTTTTTGATATACCATTAAAAAAAACAAAAACAGGTAGCCCATCTGAATTAGGACATTTAGGCTATCCATCTAATAGTAGCCTACCAAAATCTTATTAAACAGTAGAAGTTAAATCGTACTGTAGTCTTCAAATCTGGGTACTGTCTTACGTTTTAAAATCACAAAGGAAGTTTAGTCCCATCAGGCTAACGTGACAGTCACGACTCATGCAGCTGTAAGGTTTTCTTTTTCTTTTGATTTTACTTGCAATCTTTACAACACGCATTACATTACATATTTCATGGCACACTCGTTTTATGCGTATTTGGCGCCACCTATTGTTGTGGGTGTATTATTGACATGTCAAAGTCTAGACCCTGAATATAAGACGACCGCGTTTTTTCAGATGTATTTCCAAGAAAAAAAACATCGTCTTATATTCGGGTCAATACGGTATTGTAATATCTTTTAAGCATTCTATTATAAACATTTTAATACCTTTTGCATGTTTCATCTCTTAAGAAAATCCATGAAGTGGTTCATGTTTAGTCAGTTTTCACTGGTTTTACATTTTAATACTTAATTCATGATAATATTATGACAATATCATTATTATTATCATCATTGAAAACAGAATGATTAGCCTATTCAATTGCACTTGAAATGTCAAAGTAAGTTCAGCGATGAAGTGTAAAGAACCCATAGATTTAGCCAGCCTTCTAATTCACCCATAACACCAAGCAGAATGTGCATTACAGGACCTTCTAGTTGGAGCTCAGGGAGTTTGCTGCCATCTGGCTGAAGAAACCTTCCATTTGGCATCACATCACCAGGGAATGACAGTGGAGAAAAGCAGAACATCAGAGGAAATGCAGTGAAATTCACTGTCCTCCTTCCTGCGCTCCTGCTTTGTATTTTACTCACAGAAAGATCTTCCTTTCTTATCCTATGATCTCATTCGATCGTTTCTCTGTGCTTTGCATCTTTTTTTCTTCTCATTGTACGCTCAATGTGTTTGAATGTCTAAAATTGCTGTCAATATCTGAAAAGAGTTTCTATTTTCAGTTTCTTTGCTGTGTGATACAGGCTAGTATTGACATGTTAGCTTTGACTGGAAGATTGTTTTCATCTCACATGACCCCTGGAAGGTGAGAGGGTTGTTTGATATGCTCAGACCAGCATGGCCAGTATTTAACTTCTGCTCAACATGTTTCACTAGTCCCATTTTCTTTGAGCGCAGACGCAGAAACTTTTAATGAGCCAGCGAGCATTTGTGTTGAACAGGTGATACTGAAGCTAATGAAAGCAACAACAGCCCACACAGATATTAAAGTCTATGTCTGGATTTCTTCTTTTTCATTCTGTGTTATATTGTAGGAACTTCTGTGCGAGAGCTGTATTTTCTCTTATGTTAGATTTCGAATAGCCGCATGATGAAATGTGGCGACTCAGAGGCTTGAGTAGACTGAGCAGCTGTACGCTTAAAATTAAAGGTTACAATTAGAAACGAAAAAGCATTTTACAGGCTGACAGCATGTCTCCACTGGATGCAAGTGGTACATCACGATGCAATAAAGCTAAATGGCTCCCATTATTATCAGTTCTGTTATTTACAGTGGAAAAGCTTGTTGCTACTTTTCTCAGCGGTTAACAGTTGCTTCCTGTGATTCATGTCATGCCATGGAAGAACTATTTACACTTTCAAATTCTTATTTTCTATGTATTTCTATGAGTCTTTAAAGAACCCAGAAACCAAAATGCTGTTCAAAGAACCTTATAGCCAACTCAAGAACCTGTCTTTGCTGACAGTAAAGCACGGGATGATCAGTGCAATGGTTGAGGAGACACTATTGAACATCACAGGGTATTTGAAGTAAATAATTTATTCATTGTCATATTCAAGTTACATCTTTAAGGTCTCAAAGTGACAATGTATAACATTTGTCTGGGACTGGCAAAATGGGATCCACAGGAAAAATGAAATCCATCTTAGTTCTGACAGGGAGATGTCAGTGGAGGTGTGTCTGTCTGCCGATAAAATAAAATAAAATAAAAATGAAAGGGAAGAAATGAAACGCCTTCCAACAGTAGTTGATTTAGACTCAGTGAAGTTGTGTGTGTATCTGTGTGTGTACGTGACTAGGGATGTAAAAAGGACACAGTCAAGGACGTGGTTCAAGAACTCTGAAGGACACCATCTCTGCTTGATGAGAGAGAGTGAGGAGGATGGTGACAAGACACCCCTGCCCCATCCCCAAACTCCAAGGCTGATTTTATTTTTTGATGAGATGTCAAGTTCTCCATTACAAAGCGAAGATCTTGAAAGGTGTCCTCCTTGAGATAAAGCGATATCATCTTGTGATCGGCAGTGTTGTGACCCTTCAACCAAACTCCTTATCAGCTCTTGCAGACCTAAATATTGGAGGTCATGTTCTCTCTATCTAAAATTGGACTTTACTAGATGTATTTGTTTTTAGTTTTCTTGCATCATAGTAGTTTTGCTGTAGTTCATGAATAATTTAAAATTTTAAAGAAATTCTCATTTTTCGCAATTAAAATGGTGATTAATGTATTAATAGCACCATCAACTTAAAATACAAACTCTTTGCATATCTACATGTTGCTGAGAAATTATTAATCAAATACGATATTGCTTTAGTTGTAAATGATGGATGTTTGCTAAGCTTGGATCAAAACTGACCTAGGAATGTCAGTGTTATGCAGATTTTGGATGCATCAGGAATAAATCTGTTTACGACCGGGTTTCTCTCTGTTAGGGCAAAGAAAACAAACCTGCAGACAACTACAATGGTTGCCAGCCAAAAAGAAAAAGAAATCGTCATAATTCACTGCATTAGTCTGGCGGTATTTATTCTTATGTTGCATAGCACTAAGCCTCAGGATTTACAAGGCGTTACAAGGCTATCGGGTGCAATTACATTTAGATCAAGCGAGCACAATCACCCTACTTCTCCTTGATAGAGAGACAGATACTGCCGAGTTCCAGAAAGAGTGTTTAAACGTCCTCCATGGTAGGACAGATAAATACCTGAGACAGTCTCATTCAGTAGATTAATGTTTCATCACTAGCCCTCGTCCCAGGTCGACTTCAGGGGACAGTACGCACAATTTGAGGCACATTCCCAGTGAACCTGTGGCTGAGACAGTTTAATATGAGTGTTTTCTCAAGGATGACAAGAGAAGCATCAGTAGCCTTTTCTGTCTTCCTTCCTGTCTCATGGACACAACTGATCTCATCTGAGATACTGAGCCGTGTGTAAAATCAGCGATTGGGTACTGTAATATATGAGCCACTTATGGTAAAACATGACTCTATGCGTTTAGTCAAGTGGCTGGGCATTTATTCTGAGTAGCCAGTAACAGAAGGTGTGCAATTAGGGTGTTTGAGTCCTTGGTTGTTTGGAGGGCAGTTTAGAAGGAGAAAACCTCCCCAAAGGCTCATATCTTTAAACAAGCAGCTCCAAACAGGTAGAAGGTCTTATTTTTGGCTCCGTCTACATGTGTGCGCTTGAATAGGGGAAGTAAATGGGCTTGAAACCCCACAGTCTGCACCTGCCTCACAGTCTGTCTTTGCTCACATTATGACATCAAGGCACAGCCACTACTATACGCTCCAGCCATATCACTCCCTCACTTTTCCTGGATAGGTCAGAATCGTCCGCACGGAGCCAATTATGCAAAAAAGCCCTGTGCTTGTTATGGATGGAAGAGCATTTCACTGTGGACCGCTCACAGTGTTATGTTATAGAGAGTTGCACGCCTACAGGTTATGTTTATTTCTGCTGTGGATGCTGACAGTTTTTGAGAAGATTCAGAGGGAAATTTGATGAGTTTGTTGGCATTTCCAAACACAGACTCCCAAGGGCACCCAACACATATACATATTGACTGCAACTACCATTCCCTTCCAAATTTAAATATGCCATCATTTTCCTGTCAGACTTCTGTTTCAGGTGGGAGGTTTTGACTTGAAGCAACATCTTTTATAGACCCTTTTACAATCGTCCAAACTCTGTCAAATTAGCCCAGTTTGATGGCATGCTGAGGAGGAAGAAGAAAGATACGTTCTCATAATTAAGAAATGGAGCAAAATCTTAAGAGTCTGACCAAAGAAAGCAGAAATGGTATCTATATTTGTCTTTGTTTAAGAGCTTTGGTTCTTATCCTACTGCTGTCAACACATCCGCAGATCCTCAGGAGATACAGTCTTGTATTCTGACTTCATACTGTTTACTCCACTGCATTAAAGAGAGGCAAAAATAAATGTCATGCACTCTTAAATCTGCGACAGAGCATACCTGAAGGAGCACAGCTTCCATTTCCTGAGCTCCTGGGAATTATCTGGCATAATGAAGATGTTTTCCTGCGGTTTGATTTACAGGAGACATTAGAATATGCTGAATCTCTGTGTTTGGAGCAAAGGCAATAATATCATGAAATCAGTGATAATACCACAACTTAATATATCAACTAACATTCTAAATGCTCCTTAAATAAGGCTTTTACGGCAAAAACCTTAATATTTTAGTGTATGTGTGGTTTTTCTAGGCATACTCTAAATATCCTTAAAAATAGTTTTACCTGAAGCAACATTGTAATGTATTAAGAAATTATTTTTAATCCCTGCATTTATTATTAACAGTAGCATTTCTTCTTATTATAATTATCATTATTATTAGATATTATCATATTATATTATGTTGTTATTAATATAGTTATGTTTAGTTATATTGTAACTAATGGGGACAAATATAAATTAATAAATAAAATGACTTAATTTTGCAGTGTTGATGTACCTGCTGGTCTGCATTCTGATCCAAAGCACAGAAATGCTTCATGAATGTCAGAAATGTTTGAATGAACTGCAGGCATTGATCCACAATTACAGATGAAAGTGATATATGGTATTGTTTTATCTGCAAATGGTGAAAGGAAAACTCGCTCAACATTTCAGACATGGTTTTACTTTACATTAAACATGAGTTTTCTGAAAAAGCTGTACACACAAATAGCAATCGCAGTACGGTCTTACGTAAATAGTAGCCCACAATATCTATGTATACAATGAGAATAGAATGCACACAATGAATGTCTCTAACATCTTTTTCTCTCTCCTCTTTTTCTTCCCTCCCTCCTCCTTCACTGCTGCCCTCTTCTATCTTCGCTGGAGCAGTGGATCACTTGGGCATTGAGTTCATGGGTAAGAAAAAGAAAAAGCTTTTTCTTATTGGCAGAGCGATGAATCATGCTTACAGAGTTTATATGAACCAAGGCAACTGTGTATCTGCTTTGTGCAGCCGTGCTTTTCTTTTCATTGTATGTGTTTGAATGTGAACGTTCCTGTTATCTCTTTTGACTGTGCACTGTATGTGGGCTAAACTGTTGTTTTCCCTTCTTGACTCTTCACTACAGCTTCTATGAAAATACCCCCAGAGTCGTCATGAATGCGTTCACATTTGTAGAGATGCAATATTTGAAGCATAAGGTTGCTTCATTCACATTTGACAGGACTAGAATTTGCCTGAAGTTATTTTGCTATTTACCAAAGCACTGTGGTGTAAGGACATGTAATTAAACTGTGCACTTAAGACTAGTTTGTGGTCAGAGATTAGTAACAGAGAGCAAATTATAAATCATAGGTGTCAGCTCACTGCCTTTCATTTGCTCTCAAACTACTCTTCCCTCTCCTCCAATCACTTGGCTGCATTCCACTGCAGAATTCCAATGCTCTTTGGTCTCCTTGGAAACGGCATTGAAATGTCGAGAGGACAGTAACAGGAGACAGTGAGGGTGAATTCATATTGTTGGCACAGTTTGAGAGGTAACACTGTCAGTGTCTGTAATATATTTGTGTTTAATAAAATGTATTGTGCATTTGACAATGCATATGTAGGCGAGAAGTTGAGTTCTCTACGATAATATGCAATATTGAATATGTATTTTTTTTCACAAATGCATAGTTTAGTGTTTGCATCGCATAATCTAATTTAATTACTTCAGATTCTTTATTAGCCCATTATTAAGTGACGTCATATGACTTCAATGCGACATCATCTCGTGCCTTAGAGAGGGAAATGTCTATCTGTTCCCTTTCAGTCGGTCACTACGAGTCACGTCGTGACCGACGAATTGGGATCTCGCTTCGAGAGACCAATCTACTTCGAGTGTAACTAAACGAGCTAATGCACATTGGCATGCAATTATTGCATCCAGCTGCCGCTGATCACAGCGGGAGCATAAAAAGGCAGCCGATGCAATGCATACCAGCTTTTCGCTTCGGAGCCGAGCAACAACATCGTTCTGCTCCATCCAAGTGTCTTCAGTGAGCTACGAGTTCAACGCGCTCTTGGAAGCTTCTGGTGTTGGCGGATGGCACTTCAGCGGTGGTCGTTCCTGTGTTCCAGGCTTCGCTACCTCCAGGGGGGCGGAGCTCCGTTGCCTCTGCCGCGATCTAGTGCTCGTCCTGGCGGCTGCCGGGCGAGGGCTACTTCCGGCAGTTGCACGGGTGGTTTGAGGGTTACAGTGGTGGCAAACCCCTCAGGGAACCAACCCTCGGGGGACCACCACTCCTCTAGCGCTTCAGATCCAGTTGAGCGCTTCATACCAGGTTTTCGCTGAGGAGCCGAGCCGATGACCCGGCCGCTCAGCGGTGGTACACCAGCGAAAACCTGGTATGCATTGCACCGACTGCCTTTTTATGCTCACGCTGTGATCAGCGGCAGCTGGATGCAATAATTGCATGCCAATGTGCATTGGCTCGTTTAGTTACACTCGAAGTAGATTGGTCTCTCGAAGCGAGATCCCAATTCGTCGGTCACGACGTGACGTCTCCGTTCCCTCCTTCAAGGAACGAGGGTTACATGCGTAACTGAGACGTTTTTTGATTATAGAGCTTGGAAGATTCCCAGAGCTGTAGATCGATGGGTGAGGCAGGGTAACAGGCAGATGGATTTTGTTCACGTTGATTTCCAATCTCCGTTGCTGAGGCTCCTGAATGAGAGGAGCCAGCTCTTCTGTTACTTTGATATCTGGATTTCGATTGTTTTTCCTGTTTTCTCTTTGTCCAGCCAAATTCTACAGGATAGATGCACTCACTTGTGTCAGCACACTCGTAGACAAGTCGAGAGTAGTCAGAGTAACTGATTTTATCAAGTTAATGACTGAACTGGTAGTTTCAATGAGCTCAACGCACTCGTCTGTCTGTCTGTCTCTCTGTTTATCTCTCTATCAAATTCTGAATTATTGAACGTCAAAGGGGGCACCCTGCAGCCTTGTGGACGTCATGGACATGCGCACATGAAAGACTGCGAGACCACATGAAGTGTGTCATTTGAAACAGGGCCTTGTTTTGATTCTGCTGTCTGCAAAAAAAAGAACATTGTGAAGACTGAGACGTGCTTTCATGCCTTGCTTTATCTCGCACAGCTGTGAGAGTGACAGCTTGTTTAAGCCTTAATTTTAGCATTTATTTTCTATGTGATGGTTTGATAGTTGCCATGTACACACTGCAGAGCTCAGAATGATACCTGTGAAGTCAGTGTCACTTCCTCTTAGCAGTAACGACAAAGAGTGGACTACACTTGATGAAAGAGAGTAGAGTGATTCCTGCAGGCCTTTTAAGACCACATACTGAGCTTGGCTTTCTCTTTAGTGAGCATAGAGCACATAGGAGATGACAGAAGGAAAAGTATAGAAAAAAAGCAAAAGCAAATGTTTTGGGGTGAGAGTGGAAATTTATAGAAATGTTCTAGTTTTAGGTAGTTAAAATGATTGCTGCACACCTGGAAAGAGGTCAGAACCTGTGAGTTTATGAATACACAACAAAGAACATACAATTGCATGGCTCAGCAGTCATTAAGGTAGTTCTGATTTCTACTTGCCCTGCCTGTAGTTTTAGAAGAAAAAAAAAACTGGACAATATTTGACAAAAAAAAAAAAGGTTTTCTTTAAAACAAACAAAGAAACTAACAAACAGATTTTTAATTTAAGCTGTGGCAACTTAATTAACTTTTTGCTGTGATATGATGTCATGTGATGCACAGCATTGATTTATTTATAATTAATTTGTTAGCTATCTAGATAATGTTACCTTGCAGATGAGTTTAAATCAATAAAATTACATTTTTATTTGATAAAAACATGGACAATATCAATAAATGTAAGATGCAGTTTCAGTCGGACGTCCTTATTGTTGAGCTCTGAACTGACAGGATATTTTGCTTGTCAGAGTTTAATAGACTCTTTATTGTATAGGGTTGGGAATCGAAAATCGATTCCGATTCCAGAATCGGATACTTAAGGTCAGGAATCAGATACTTGTTGTCAAATTAAAATTTCGATTCTGCCTATCGATTCCTATGCGCTTTTTTTTTTCTTCATCTGTGAGGACCAGTGTTGTGCCCAATTCTGACCTCCTGCCAGATTATAACCCCCCAGTATTGGTAGGTTTAGGAGTAGGTGTGGGGCCGGACCTAGCGATCTGCCAGGACCTTGCTTGCTAATCTAAGCGCTCCAAAGTTTGGCTATATTTGCGATCAGAAACCAAAAAAGCTAAGTATAATATCTGTGATAGCTAAACATGTTGCAAGAGAGGTGTCACCACCAACATGACAAAGCACTTTAATTTAATAGATCGTTAAAGATCGCGAACACAATTCAAACACCAACGTGATTCTATTCCTAAATTACAATGATTTGTCTGTTTCATTCCTCAACCTTTGACGTGTGCGATCAATGTTGTGATCACTTG
>NW_015544204.1:25591-25828 GCF_001515605.1 Sinocyclocheilus anshuiensis
GGTCATATGATGCAATTTCAAGTTTTCCTTTCTCTTTGGAGTGTTACAAGCTGTTCGTGCATAGATAAGATCCCTAAAATTGCAAACACTAAAGTCTCAAACCTAAAGAGATATTCTTTAAAAAAGTTGACTCGTCCACGCCCTCCTAAAACGCTTTTAACTTTTAAACACACCCCCACATGTCTACGTCACTGTGTGGGAAGATTTGCATAACACCGCCCAAATGTTCACGCAAAG
>NW_015544204.1:25870-26020 GCF_001515605.1 Sinocyclocheilus anshuiensis
CCTGTAAGTACGTTTTCATATTTAAAGAATTTGCCACTGACAATTTAAACGCGAGTTTTGAACAGTGTAGATTAGCGCTTGTTGTTTTTCGTTTCTCCGATCACAAATGCAGACATGGTTTTATGTTTACGCGGCGCGATACGCAACGCA
>NW_015544204.1:26124-26907 GCF_001515605.1 Sinocyclocheilus anshuiensis
GTGTAGAGTAGTGCTTGTTGTTTGTCATTTCTCCGATTACAAATGCAGACATGGTTTTATGTTTACGCGGCGCGATGCAACTCAACGCGTAAAAAGACAGTATAAGTCATTATAATCCGTAATTATGTCCCCACTGGATGCAACAAATGCCTCGTTTTTAATGGGTTTCATTGGTTTTGTCTCGTCGCGCCGGGAGACAGCATCACAGCATGGTAAGGGGCGTAGCATTTCCGTCACACGCTTGAGGTATTCGGCCAATCACAACGCACTGGACAGCTGGCCAATCAGAGCACACCTCGCTTTTCAGAACGATGAGCTTTGTAAACATCGATGCGTTTCAGAAAGGCGGGGCATAGAGGAGAAACAATAATGTACAGTATGTGGAAAATAATGTGTTTTTTGAACCTTAAACTGCATAAACACATTGCATTACATCAAATACACAAAATAATGTTCTTTTTAGCAACATCAAATGACCCCTTTAATGCATAAATTACATGTGATTTTGTTTAGTTGTCTAATGTTTCTTCTTCAGAATCATGAGAGAACCACAACTTCCATTGGGGGAAAAAGTCCAGTTTTCATGTAGCCTGTTGATTTTTGTTCATGGTATTCAGCTCCAATAAATGGTTTGCAAAAAAGAGACACAGGATGTCACGGAGTGACTGAGACGTGATACGTGCAGATCCAAGTGCGAAGCTTTATTAACCGACATGGTCAGAAACAGGCAAGGGTCAGACAATGGCAACAGGTATATAGAGGGCAAGACACAAGAATATTCCT
>NW_015544204.1:26930-27314 GCF_001515605.1 Sinocyclocheilus anshuiensis
TCAAAGGTCCAGGCAGGGGCAAACAGTATCCGAATAGGGCAAGACGAGAGGGGGATTCCGAGATACACAGGCAAAGATCAGGACACGAGAAAACAGACAAGGCAAGACTAAGATAAGGCTATGAAAAACTAGACAGGCTCCGTATAGTAGCTATCGCTATGAGAGTGATAAATACTATACAATACTCTGCAGTTTGAAAGGGATCAGAGTGAGTGTTATATAGTGAATGTGTGATTGGTTACAGCTGTGTGCAATCAGTGCAATGGATGATGGGATATGTAGTCCGGGATGACATGCAACAGTTTGTGTAGTGCGAGAGTCAATGTAATGGAAGGGTGACCTCTGGTGGTGAGCGAATTGAAGTTCATAGACTGGATTCGTGAC
>NW_015544204.1:27416-27775 GCF_001515605.1 Sinocyclocheilus anshuiensis
AGGGGAATTAGTTCAGGAACAGAAGGGTTAGAGTGAGTGGGTTTGGGGATACCAGCTGTGCGTGCAGACACCAGTGGTGTATCCCTCACACTAGATACCAGACTGGGATACCGAAAGACTGACCTTGAAGATCTGGGTGCAACAGACAGGACATGACAAGAATCCTGACGATCAGCTGTGTCCTGACGAGACTCAGGATGATCAGTTGTGACGTGACGTGACTCTGGAAGATCAGCTGTGGCTTGACGCGTGCCTCATGACGATCAACTGTGATTTGACTTGATTCATGACGATCAACTGTGACTTGATTTGACTCAGGATTGGCAGCTGTGACATAACGGGGCGCTGTTGTGTCCGCC
>NW_015544204.1:28727-33020 GCF_001515605.1 Sinocyclocheilus anshuiensis
GTCCGCCTTTTTGCAATCGGGCTCCTCTGTCGCCACCATTTTGTGAGCATGCTCTAGTGTGGCCGGCATTACACGAGTGAGTGCGGGCTCGCGTTCCTCCGCGATACCCACAGTGAACGCTGAACCAACAGATAGAGCATAGTCCATAAAATCACTTAGAGACGAACGAGGACCCTCATGAATCACTCGTGATTTTACAGGCTGGTTAAGGCCATCACAGAAGAAGTCAATTAACATGCAGTCCAGTAATTCTGAGCCATTAGCCAAAGCCAAATATTCTGCAATGTAACCCTCAAGTGATCGTGTGCCCTGCTTGAGAGCTAGTAGCAGAATCGCTGTGTTCATACCTGGCCAATGTCCTTCGGAAAAGCCGCTGGATCCTTGTGTGGCCGAGTATTCTGTCACGGAGTGACTGAGACTTGAAGTTCATAGACCGGATTCGTGACACAGGATAAATGTTTGATATTATTTAATCACATTGGAATTGAAACTGGGAATCGAAAAGAATTGGAATCGATAAGCAGAATCGGCGATACCCAATCCTAATCTTAACTGCTTACCATGTTACAATTCAGTCATATAATGCACGCAGATGTATATTCTACGGATTGGCTGCTTGTGAGTCAATTCTAGGGGGAATTCACTAAAAATGAGTTGTGCCTCTTAATATCATCATTGGTTTGCATTTCTTGTCTGTAATGTTTTCACACCCTTTTCACTAAAGGAATTATTCAACTCAGATAACCGTAACAGCATAAAAATGCCTAAGAAATTAGTACTGGGTGCTGTTTGCATAGTGCAATTCCCCATTTGCTATACTGTGGATGATGCATCAGACTACCACTGACATAGTATGCTGGATCTATACAGTATTGCTACACTGCAATCCAGACGCCTAACGCATGTCTGGATATACGCTGATTATAGAGATCTTCTCCATATTTTTCTTAATTACTGCTGCCATGATCACAAGAAAATGTACACAAATGCCTCTTCTAAATAAAACTTGAGTTTATAAGTACAATGTTAATTATGCAAGGCAAATAGCATGCATTTTATAATAAGCCTCATTTGCATAGAAAGCATGAATGTTTGCTCTGAAAAGAGTAATTGGTTAATTTACATTTACAGATTTACTTTCTATGCTGGATTGTGGGTGTTTCATAAATAAGACACAAGGTTTTGCACCAATATGACCCCAATGTTTAGCAAATTCTCTTCTGGGTCTTTTTTTTTTAATAGTAAACCTTTACAGTGGATGGTTTTTATAGTTAAAAATCAGAGGGAAGTAATGAAATCCTGTATTCTCTGTGAAGGTTATGGGAATCTTAAGTGAAACACAGGTATTCCAGGTTAGCTATAAGTGTTCAAGTTGTGTCTGTGCATGAAGGGGTCGAAACATTTGATGTGTCTTTGAGATGCCTGCAGCACCACTGAAATGTCAGGTCTCTCACTCATTATCCAGTTCAGTCATGGTTATTAGGCAAGCATGGCTAGCTCACAACATGCCTGGTACCTCTACTAAAAAGTGCACACTCAGGTCACACTTACACACAAAGATGATTAACTCAGAAGTGTGAAAAATACCAAATTTCTGTTTACTCTCAGACCTGACAGGTCAGGGAAAAAAAGCTACATAGAGTTTGCTCTATGTAGTGATGTGTAAAGATAAATTGAAAACCAGCAAACAGATTCCACTGCATTGCTGTCACTGGGTGCGACTTGTCAAAAAAGAACTGTCTAGACTGTCAGGGCAATGGAGCAAAATCTGAATTGTTGAAAAAAGCACTCATATAGTGACTTTTTATTTATTTATTTATTTAGGGGTGTCTCTTTATAAGCAAAGTGTATTGATAATGCACTCTATAATACCATTAAAGGTTTTAATGTTTTATGCTTAACAAGGCTGCATTTATTTGATAAAAAATACAGTAATATTGTGAAATTTTAAAAACTGCAATACTCTTCAGGATTCTTTGATGAATAGAAAGTTATAAAAAACAACATTTATTTTAAGGTTTTTTTAGCATTGTAAAAATATATACTGTCACTTTTGATTAGATTAAAACTATTAATTTCACTTTTCAATGATTGTGTGTTTGCGTAAATATATATATAAATCCTGAAAATTTTATATGGGCACCATGATAATCAGCATCATAATAATAATACTTGTCAAACAAAAGTGGCTCTAGCTGGATTTGGACTTATGAAAATAATCAAATATACTGCATAAATGTAAAAGCAAACAGTCTCTTTGATTGTGTTTTCAATTTGATTTAGAAATAAAGTGTTTTTTATTTTATTTATTTATTCTTCATTGTACAGGGATATGTTGGACTTGGATATTTTGAGAGCATTGATGATATGTGTAAAAGTATGGGCATTAATAGCAGGCATGAATAAAAACATAAATTAACATAACACCCCACTTTTCCTGCCCATCACTCTCTTCTCTTTGAGAGGATCAATGATATGTGGAAGAGGATGAGGTAATGTGTAGGAGAGGGCAGAGAATGTAAAGAGAGGATGTGCTAATACATCCCACTTCCTCTTATCTCTCCTCCTTCCTTTTTATGCTTTTTGTATCCCAGGGTTTCCAGTCACTTTAATTATGTGATGGTGGACAAATAGTGGCATGGGAATAATAAGTCAATTTGTGAAGCATCACAATGAATAAATAATGAAAGCAAAAGAAAAAAACTGAGCGATGCTTGATTAGTTTCACAAGGTTTTGCATTTTCATTTCTTAATCTTTTCTGCAAGTTAGTGGACTTACATGAACCTCTGATCTGTTGGATAATCTATTATATCTATATTACCAGAGATACTATAAAGGGGAGGAGAAGGACCACCCATGGAAATATGAATGTGTAAAATCAATATGATGGGTGTAGGATAAAATAATAAATAAAAAATAAAGTAATAAAAATGATAAAACCACATGACAAAATTACTGAAACTTAAAGTAAAACTGCAATGAAAACTGAAAACATAAACACTAATTCAACATATTAATAAATATAATAGCAATTATATATTATAATGGTTATAATAAATAATATAGTGTTCGATAGAGTTTATTTACTCTAGCCTTGAAAAAATAAAAAAATAAAAATAAGAAATATATATATAGCCATCATCAAACCTAAATTCATGTCAACTTTTTGTCAGATTTTATTCCTGATTTAGAATAATACTACATTATTTCAAACACAATCTTGACTGATATTTTTAGGAGAGTTTGGTCCTTATCCTTTCAAAGCTGTACGCCTATATAGCTGCCTGGGGATGTGATAAGGAGTATGATATTACTTTGGGTAGCCATGATGACTCTACCATGTTAATTTCACCTGCAAGGTTAACAATGCGCTTTGAGTCTGAGCTTGTAAAGCTCACGATTGTTTTATTACTAGGCACACTCACAGTCATGTAGCTGACACATTGATTATACTCCAGTGTGTTCAGCGTGAAGTTTGTGGCAGCTCTTGTAGAGTGTGTTGTGTCTGAGTATAATCTGATTGATTGCCTATTAACAGTTGTGAAGACAAGCGTGATTTGCTCTTTCATATGAGAAATGACAGCCGCTATTTTTCACACTTAATAGTGTCCATTTAGGTTTTAACACTTGTCCTGTGCCATCCATCCCCACAAAATATATGAATAAATAAATACCAGCATCTATTACTCGCCTCTTTTCAACAATTCAGTTTCATGACTCCCTAACAGTTACATAGGGGTTTTTGAGTCATTCTGTGTCAACTCATATATACTTAAATATACTTCCATGATCTTTCTTCAGAAAAAAATATCGTCAAAATCAAAAATTTGAGCCAAGGAACTTGAAAATTAGAATTAGTTGATTTGACACTGAATGACCCATTTTGGAAAATTAAGCTCCCACTAGAGCATCCATGTTTTATCCTCTTATTCGAGGCCACCTCTATTACGGCAACAAATATTTAGTGATGTGCTGCATTCATTGTCATTGTTTCTCTGTAGATGCATCTCATATGTGCTACATACTTGTTTTTGAATAGCAGCGAATGTTTTGTTTATGTCTCTTCTTGTTTTCTCCTGCTTGTTTGTTTCATCCCAACAGAGCGCAAGGAGGTGTACAAAAGACAAGTGATGTCTATCACATGTATTGCCATGGGGATCAGCTTTCTAGGCACCCTCTGCATGGCTCTCTACTGTCGGAACAAGTAAGTGGACCTCAGAATTAATCAAAGCTTGAGCTGTTCCCCAGAGCATATCATTTGAAAGAAGGGCACTATATAACAAGATAGAGGA
>NW_015544204.1:33847-55885 GCF_001515605.1 Sinocyclocheilus anshuiensis
TGCTATAGAAACATAATGACTGGAGGTGGGGACGTAATTACTTTCTCATAAAAGCACCCACAGCTCTACTGGCCACCGTTCCAACAGAAATGAATTAAAACATTTTTGACTCATGGCATGCTTCGAATATGTGCTGCTGCTGGTGCTTTTGCTATTCAGCTGTTACAGGCTCGTTGCAACTATTTAATTGAGAAATATATTCACAGTCATTATAGGCTCAAGATGACTGTTTTCCCCCTTTTTAACCCCTCAGAGCTGTATTTAAAAATGCAATTGTTAAAAGACACAGTAACTTCGTTCTAGTGAGCTGCCACACTGCCTACTTATTTTTAATTTACTTAAATTTCATTTGAGTAACATGTTTTCATCCCCCGTCTTGAATATACAAGGACACCTAATTTTAAAAGTGTGATTTCTAGACATTTTACTAGTAATGCCAAGTTGAAAAATATTTTAGCAGGTAAAAAAAATTAAAATAAAAAGGAGTGCCTAAAACAAGTGGAAACCCTGAAGAACATAAAAACTTCTCACATGTCTGGAAAACTATATTTTATTATTTAAGTTTTAGTTATAATTAGTTACTCTTTTACCTGAGTGCCCAGTGATTAAAGTAAGTTTTAAAAACAAAACTAGGGTTAGGAGAGTATCTTAGGAAGTAGAATAATTAAAACTCCTGCCTTTGTAATAGCCTAGAGAGCGTATAAAATCCTTTAAAATGCTGCATGTTGTAGGCATAAGAAGGAAAAGGGTAATAATAGTCACATTACACTGAAATTTTGATGGATCTGATCCATGCGGTTGAGTATGTATCCATATTTCACCCATGAGTTGAGTGAAACATCAGTAAGAGCAACTGACTGCAAGCCAGAGCTCCTGAAGCAAGAAGGGGTGTGTGCAGAACAGCCCAGCAATTTAAATATAACACATGATACAATGAGTGAGTGAACCGACAGAAGAAACAATGATGTAGTGACATTTAAGTGCACCAGTTATTATTTTATCTCCCAGAAAAATAACTATGGGCTGTCTTAACTGCCAGAACATATTCTCACAGATGATGGGTGATGTGTTTGCATGTGAATGAGTCTGCTTGTGTGTGTTTATGTAAATAAATATCCTCATAGCCCATGGTATTTTGGATTCTTATCTAATGATGCTGCCTCCTACAGGAGAAGAAGAGAAAAGCTCCATGCACACTTGAAAGAGAGCCGTAGCCAGAAAAACTACAACCTCACCTCATGCAGCCTGGCCCCTAAACCCAGCCTTAGGCCTCAGCAAGGCCTGCAGCTCCAGAAAGTAAGCACTTCTGGCGCCTTTTATACCTTGCAGTAATGTATGATTTGTATCCGGATGGTATATTCTTGAACTGGATTGCATTTATATCTTGCCTTCTAGTCTGTCTCTTCTATTGTGATCAGACTTTTAATAGACCCTATGACATTTCTTTTCTTTTTTTTCTTTGAAAACGAAGTGTCCTGTTTTGACACATTGCCTATTGAAACAGAAATCCTTGGACATATCAAAATGATTTTCTTTTTAAAGAAAATTCTCAAAAGACATTACTTTACGTCACAGCTGTTGTCATGAACAATTAGGTTTGACAAACAAATAAGACCCTAAACAGGCTCCATTGCCTGAGATAAACTTTAAGAGGTAATTTATTCAGTGTCTGCTTACAAATCCTTCAAAATCACTTTATGATGTGCGCCGTCTGAACTGTTATTATGGCTATTTATGTTTTTTGTTTTTTTTAAATTGTTGCATATAACCTAAACTTGAAATTATACACTTGTTCATTATTATTATTAGTAGTAGTAGTAGTAGTAGTTAGCTATGTTTTTCAAGCTAACTGTTCAACATGCTAGCCAATTTGTTGGCTAGCTTAGCCTATAACCTGTACAAATATTAAATTATAAGGTTTTAAACATGTTTTACACATATTATATCAGTTAGACTCAATGGGTTCATGACACCGTAAACCATGATTTACTGCTTGCTATTGGCAGGCAGTATAAGGGTGAAGAGCATTCGCATTCAGGGCAGCATTTGATTAATCATAAGTTTGCATGATGGGTCATCATAAGTATTTTCGTTCCAATTTCACAAAAAGAGACTATACTATATGTTTACTGCATTTATATATTTATTTTGTTAACTATTAGAAGTATGATAGCATACAGATGGCTTGAAAGCTAAAATGCATTGACTAAAACAGTGGTTCTGAACCAGGGGGTCGGGCCCACTAAGGGGCCCCAAGAATTTCTTAAAATTAAGTTTAGTTATATTAATATAATCATAATTAAAATGCTGACGAAAAATAAAAAAATTAAAATGTGATATACAACATTAAACTGACATCATATTTTTGAGTTTGTTTAAATTTAGGTACATATCAGTTTAGATGTGAGGGCCTTTGAATATTAGAAGTCAAATATTATAAAAGGTTGAGAACAACTGGACTATGAGCCACAAAACTCCAGATTTGATCTCATGGAGTCATTAATTGTCACGATGCACACACACGAGGAACGAGGAGACGCTGGAGAATACTTTACCAAGACTTTATTTGCACCAAGGAACCAAGGGAGACGAACACAGGAAGACGTTCACACGCGGACAGAGAACTAGGGACTGGGAACACTTTAAATACACACAGGAGGAGGGGATGACGAGACACACCTGGGATCAATGAACCATCATGGGGAACACCTGGGACAAATTAAACATGGGAAAGGAACACCTGGGGAGCAAGACACAGACAAAACATGGAACAGAGTCTGACATTAATGCAATCAAGTGCGATCTGATTATGATGTGATCGCTGAAAATTCACGTTAAAAGGGATTCAAATCCACATCTCTGGCTTTTCTGCTCATCAGCAATTAGAAGCAAGAACAGCTGACCCTTTACACCGCTCAGCTCATTGTAACGAGGCTCTGTCACAGCTATTCAGGGTGTGCAAGTCTCTGAGGACAGACACACTAATAATGGTAGTCACACTAGTCCATCACTGAGGGTTTGTGATTACTGCATCATTCTCTTGAGTCTTTCTAGCTCAGAAACTTTGCGCCAGTCCAGTGTCCTAGAGAATGAAGACAGTTTGCTACCTTACCTGTGTCATCACTTTCTCAATCACTCCAACTATCAGATCCATTACAGATAAGCTGATACAGGCTATTTACATTGAAAACACAGTGGTAATTCAAATGTCATTTAAACCCAGTGAGATGTTTAATGGCTACAGCAATGGCACACTGTCAAAAGACATGCAAATGCCAGCCAAAGCAATCAAAACTAGTCCACTGACAAGGATAGACCAGCTTTTGACACATGATGTTAGTTTGTTTTTCCATGACAACGTCTTTTTCTTTCAGTAATGATATGATCTGCAATAAATATAGGATGGAGTGACTTTTGCCTATCTGCATTAGAGAAACCTCTGGTAGAAATATCTGTAAAACTCAGAAGATTACTGATGTAAGATATGTTTCCATCTCATCTCAAATTCTGTCCTAACCTTACCCTCTATATATATATTTCATAAGCACCTCACTCTTTCTGGTGCACCGTTCGCTGAAAGTTCAGCCCATGGGCATATAAACAAACATTTATTAATACACAGGTAACACACAGCTTGCCTTGTCTAGAATGATATTTTAGGCTAGCGTGTGCCAGGTAAATGTGAATTTTTGTTGTTTGCTTTGCCCCTGCATACCACAAAGTTTTTTACTATAGGTGTGAAATATTTGTTGACTTGCGGCTGACATGAGGTTGAGCAGGAAGAACAATTCACAGCTCTCTGAACTCATGTAACACATTTACCACAGAAACTCTTCACTGGCATGACATTTAATCAGTTGCCATCTACAGTAGCATTGGACAGATCATGCAGATCACACACACACTCAAGCTACAGTGGGTGACGGTCTTGCATGTCATTATGGCTAAATTAAAACATCCATCACTAACCAGCGTGTATTCAGCCTTATGCAACTCTGTTCAAAGCAGGTCCATCAAAAAGCTTTGAACACCCAATGAGCTCATTATTGGCCATACGTCCCATATACAGTATTTGCCCCTGTTGGCTGTAACAGTCACGCTGTGAGGAACGGCTTTCATATGTGCCATTATGATGTCTGAGGTGGTCTCTGCAGTGCTATTTTGAAATACATTTTGTAGATTACTCTTTTATAAGTTTCCATTTTTAGCTCTTTTGTATAGTACCCTTTTGTCCAATATGCTCATTACCTTTCTTATCAACATTTCACGATGTGTACACATCACATGTTCTGCCCACTAGCTGCATATTCCTCCTCAGATGCATTGACAATAATATTTCAATATCAGTTTGCTGACCTCCTTTTCCAAACATTCTAAGCAGTTTGTTGCTTGTACGGTCTAAGATTATGAGCACTTTTTGTGAATTACCCTTGATAAAACATCAACATATTTCATAATACAGTTGAACCTGCTTGAAACCTGCACATTAGTCTTAATCAGATTTAAAAAATTCGAATTCGGACTATTTATAAAATTTGTAGTATTTTTTCTCTAAGCTTTAGAGCATTTTGGCTGAATTCACCCGATTAATTTAACAGCTAAGTAGTCTATTCAAGCCTGTTTGTTTAAAAGCATTTTCTGGAAATGTAGGTGGCTGTGCTTCGAAAAAGAAAGAAAATGCATCTTCAAAGATCAGAAAGACGTGCTTTCAAAATATTTTGGATGAAGTCACTTTTGATTGCCTGAACAGGTTCTTTTGAGTGCGGGCAAATTGCATCTCTAAGGGAAAAGAAATTGACCGCTTCAGTAATGATAGGCTTCTAGCTTTTCTAATACTAGTTACCTATGTGATAAAGGGTTGACCTTAAATTCAGAAATGACTATTTCTATCTTTGAATGAATCAGACAGCTTTTTTAAACCTTTTGAGGGAAATGAATTTTAAGACTTTTGCTCTTAGACATAACTTTGCTTTTGTGAAGCAGTATGGCCATCATACTAATGCCAGAATATGTTTGGGTTTGAGCAAAAACAAAGTGAACTAACGGTTGATTTCATATTGCACAACATGGACTACAAAATATAAAATGACAATTTTAGCAAACCATATTCTATACCTTTTTTGAATATTCGGCTTTTATTTTCTCTCTGAATTCACATAAACCTGTTATTAGTCAGATTGCCTTACCAACACTTCCTCCCACTGTTTTATTTCTACTCTCTCTCTCTTGCTCCCTCTCTTCTTCTGTATAAATCTTATACTCTCTAGCTCCTTCCCACTCACCTGATATTTTCAATAGTGAATTTACTGTCTTTACAAGTCGCTAAATCATACAGCTATGCAATTATTAGAATAGAGCAAGAGATGGCCATAACATAATAACAAAACATAACAGCATTGCATTACATAACTGGTTAAATGCTCAGAGTGCGTCAACCATATATAAAAGTCTCAAGTAATCATGCACTAGTTTTTGTTTTGAGTTAAAAGACTAGGGTTTATGTAAGTGATTTTAAACATATGACTCAATTTCGCGTGGGTTACATGTCACATATGTATTGTCATCTTACTTCAGCCCAGGTTTGAAAAAAAAAGGCAAGCTTACTGCAAATGTCATTTCTTTGTCAAAGCAGTGTCAATATTCGGCAGTGTCAGCAGTCTGTCAATTTCACAGACACAAGAGGCTTCCTCCAAGCTACTGTTATATCACAACTGAATAAAGTCCTGTAGGCTGGGATGTTACATGATGCATTCAAATCTGTAAAGATGCTCCCAGTCATAATTTGCAGAGCAGAACATAATGAGTTGCTAAATTATGCACATACACTGCATATTTTTAAGTAATTACAATAAAGTTTCAGTCTTCCCTGTAGCTCAAACAGCATGGTGCTAGCAATGAAAAAGACATGAATTGGATTCCCAAGGAATGCATAAACTGTTGAAATGTATACTTTGAGTGCAATGTAAGTTGCTTTGGGAAAAAAAGCATCTGCCAAATGTAAAAGAGGAAAGTAAAAGGAAAAAAAAACATAGTTTCTTCTGCACTGCACATATTGTTCCCACACAAGTTCCATTAGAGGAAGATATTGGGACATTGCTTGGATTTACATAGTCCTGAAAGTGCTATATTATCCAATTAGAGTGACTCTAGTGCCCTTCTCTGATCCCCCATCAGCCATCAGTTCTTCTCCTCCTGTACACTCCCCCTCTCTCTCTTCTCTTCCACTCGACACTGTGGAGTAAAGGTGGGATAGTGGAGGAGATTAAGTATCTCTCTGACATTTAGATCATTGTGTGCATTCTGCCCGAAGCAGAAATGGGTTTTTATGAGGAAGACTTTCAAGGTGTGAAATTTAAATTGGATTTGTCTGCAGGTTCCATAGTGGTCTGTTGGTTTATCTGAGTATCAGTGGAACCCCGGCCACTGACTCTTTGTCAAAGACAAGAATCAAAGCGAAGAGTTAAGCAGAAGCCTGAGCTGCTCTTGCATGCTGGATGCATTATCCAACTGGCACTGAAAATGTTTTAATTACATGTTTAGATGACAGAGCATAGCATTGCCCATAGACAACAATGTAGAATGTTTAACATTTGTCTTCTTTTTGTGTCTTTTGCAGTATTATAAACCCACAAGGTCCTCACCACCACATGTTCGAGAGTCTAATTTCGTTCAGAGCACTGCTGCTGCTACCAATCCACAGGGCACATTGACAGGAAAACACCCCAGGTATGAATCATCATAAAAAAAGCATCTTTTTATCCTTCTACAAAGAACTTTTTCCATGCTAATTTAATGGCATTGAAAGAAATGTTAACAATGATTATGGTAACGATACAGTATGAAATCAACATTCCTCTGTCAAAAAGCTCTGAAGAGAGAAATTAAATTTGCATCCATTACAGTGCACCCAGTGACTATGGTACAATTACTGAATAGTAAGAAAATTATAATAGTTCTAAATGGCAATACATACATTAATATGCACTTCTGTAATAGTGACAACATAAATGGCAGAGTAGCAGTATATGGAGATAAATTTCACTGGGACGACATGTAATTTACCAGTCCAGTCCTTGTTATAATCAGTTTTCTGGTGCAATACAATATGGCAGCTTCATGTTTTGATTTTGCTCACTAAGGCTGCATTTATTTGACCAAAAATACAATAAAAACGGTAATATTGAGAAAAATGATTACAGTTTAAAATAACTGTTTTTTATTTGACTTTTAAAATGTAATTAATTACCATGATGGCAAAGCTGAATTTTCAGCAGCCATTACTCCAGTCTTCAGTGTCACATGATCATTCATAAATAATTATAATATGCTGATTTGGTGCTCAATAAACATTACTTATTAGTATACATGATGAAAATGTTTTTAGTTTTTTTTTTTCCTTTGATGAATAGAAAGTTTAAAAACAGCACTTATTTGAAATAGAAAACTGTGATAATATGAATATAGAGTTGTGGTGTGTTGGGGGGTTTTATGGAGGGGTGGGAATGGTCTGTAATAGCAGAGACACAAAGCCTTTCAGACTTGTTTAATCCTCATGCATTCCTCAATCTAAACATTAAGCCCTGATTCCACTCTCTGTTTTTGTTTGTGGCTCAGTGCACTCTTGCAATCATATATATGTATTTTTATTTTTTCTGTGATGACATGTAATTTGTTTGCAAACAGCCTTTTGCCCCCTGTCCCACCCCTCCCCAACTGCTCGTGTCGTCAAATGGTCATCACAATCTAACTGATTGCTCTTGACTCAGGGTAAGGAAGGATTTAAATATGCAGTGAATTATCGCTCTGTAGAAGACTTATCTAAAATCAAGCATGAATTCCTCTTCAGGCTATTTTTACCAAATAGTCAAATGTGTGCTCCTTACTGCCAGCGGTCTGATAGGTCAATTAATCTCTATGTTAATGTGGCCCCATTCAGTGGTAACGTATATGTACAACATCTCCCTGTAGTTTGCCCAGCAGTATCACATAAATATCTAATTGGGAACAAGGTGACTCATTGGTAATGTGCTCCATTTTTTTATGATAGAGGAAATATATCTAGTAAATCATTTTTTAATGAAGTCTGCAGGTGTGTAAACTAAAGACTGCATTCCTGAATACTGATTATTCCCAGTGCCTTTCTCAGAGAGCTTTATGAAAACATGTCCTGCTTTGTAAAACATTCAGCACACAAGATGGAGACAAAGAGAAAGTGAGAGTGTAAAGTATTTCTAAGATAAGAATGCCATGGAATGGGACAGAAAATATCTTGAGAGAAATCGGTATAGTGGCTTTGCTTTGTTCCGAGTCACGTGTGCTTATATATATATATATATATATATACTGTATATTTATCACCATCAGAATAGAGGCAGCTGTAAAAGTATATAAAATATCAACATTGTTGGATTATTTATTTGCTTATTTATTTATCTATGTATTCATTTTGTTTTGTTTGTTTGTAGTTTTTTTTAAAGTCCCCAGTAATGTATAAAAATAATTTCAAAAAATAAAATATTAATAATTAATAATGATAATAATAATAATAATAATAATAATAATATAATATGATAATAATAATAATAATAATATTATTATTATTCATTTGTTTTCTGATGTTTTTAATTCTGCTTTTAATCAAAGCCCCACAGCATATTATTATTTATCCCTCAGTAAACATGCACTTGTCAGATGTGTATCATTTCTCCTTGGGGATCAAAATGACCCGAGCAATAACACAAAAATACAAATCAAGAAATCCAGGAGTGATATGTGTATTTTGTTTTACAGGAGTGGTTCCCTCTCTCATAGTCCAGATCAGAGGAGTCATTCTGCTTTTCGGCCTGCATCTCGCAGAACACCACCCATAACCAGAGGATGTCTCAATGCCATTGGTGGAGCAAGAGATTCTGGTCCTGCCTACCAACATCTCCAGGAAGTAGACAGCTCAGAGAGGGAGTCAATGAGAAGGTTAGTTAGCAACATTCATTTGCTACAGGTCAATGAGCTTAATGCTAATTATTTCATGCTCATGCATAGTCCTAGCCAATGGATTAACCTGATGGATTAAACTCTAGTTTGTTATCTCTGAGGGATGGAATGCATTAATGCAATGAAACTGCATGCAAAGAGTTTTTTTTTTTTGTTTTTTGTGGTGTCCATGAGTCAGTTCTGGTCGGTGACACTGTCTGCTCTCTCTGTCCTCTGATTTATGTGCCAATCTGTAGTTTTAAACAACCACTCCTGCCACACAACCCCCAAGGCAGTGGCCATTCTTACACTTGTCATTTTTTTTCTGTTTCTCCTACTGCACATTAGATCTGAATTCAAGACAAGAAGTTTTCTCCAGGTTCATTATATAAAGATTTATTTAATTGTTTGCTTGTTTGCCTGGACCACTTTTCAGCAGCAACGCTCCCCCGCTGCTGAATCTATACCACCACCTCCAAATCTTCAGCATCACAGTAAAATAAATTATATTTCATATCTGAATTGTGAATGTGAGTGCGCAGTCTGTGTTCAATGTGATGCAATTAAAATGTTATGTATCAAAAAATAATGACATGAAATGTCTTTCTATTGACCTGCAAAAACAAACATGCATTCAACCAGTGTATACAAATTCACAAACAAATGACTCTTTTAAATTGCTTCTTTTTAGTGAATAGTTTGTTAGAGTGATTGATAAACAACTGACTATTATTAGCGTGTTCTTTGTAGTGAATCGTTTTTAGACTGATTCATAAACAAATTATTCTTATGAGCTAGTTCTTTTTAGGAAATCATGAAAATACAAAGCAGTTCAACAATTGACTCTCATGGCCCGGTTCCGGCCCGCTTTCAACTAATTTCAAACTAATGTCAAAAAGACAAATTAAAAAGAATGATGTGAGGGGGCGCTTTAAAAACATAGTCACATTTTTACAGAGTGATTATAAGTTAAATTAAGTATTAGTTAAGATCATGACGTATACATCTCCAACACTATAACCAGTTTTGGACCTGCTTGGTCTGTAACAGTCAGATATACACTTTAAAAAATAAATTAAATAAAAAATTTGCAAAACTAATTCAACACCCAATGCAAACTTTACTGCATGATGTCATCACTTGTGGGCAGGGCCCTATCTCATGGTTCTAAGATTAATGGTATGTCACTGGTAAGGTTGGCTTTTTAAAGTATGATAATATACATTTACCCAGAGTATATCTTTAATAGTTTTGTGTATGTGTCATAAAGCCTGTTTTATAATTGCTCCCAAGTTTTGCCATAAAGCCTGCTTTATAAATGCTCCCAAGTTTTCCGTGGCGAGCATATGCATTTGTTTCTATGCTGGCTGCAGGAGCAACAAGCGGGCTTGTCTGAGCTCTATTATTGAAGTTCTGTATGCAGGCATGACTCACTAGACAGGAGGGCACTGGGGAGTGCTGCCTTTTCCAGGAGCAGTACAGCTAATAAAAACCACACTGTCATAGCCAATTAAACAGCCAGTGATATATCAATGGAATGGGCAGTCCTGGATGAGTTTGCTAGAATGGGCCAGCCATCAACTCTCACACACTATAGGCTGTCCTGGCCCACTTAGTCCTCGTTTGCTATACAGGACAGCTTTGTAGTGCGGAAGACTCCACCTCGCCTTAAAATCTCCAACAGGTTCTCAGCACTGACCTATTTCCAGCCTTCCAGCCTGCATAAGAATATTCCTCTGCTGGAGAGAGCTCTGTTACCATAGAGACAGGCTGGGATACGGGACAGGAAAGAGAAGGAGAGAGTGGGAGCGAGACAGGAGAGGAGTGACAGAAAAAAAGAGAGAGACAGAGATAGAACTGTTTTGCATATGACAGCAGAAAAAAATCTTGGCTGTCTCATTCCTTCCGTCCCAGAAAGCGTGCTGTTATCTCACTAAAATGGCTTAGGAGGGCACAGATTTTGCACGGTGTTATAGCTCCCAGTATTTTTAGATAGGAATGTACCTGTCAGCCCCCCTGTAGGTCGTCTGGATTCCCTCGAGCTGAGTGCTTAAGCAAGTACATAGACAACATTTATAATTGCTTACTCATATTAAGTCCGGCTGTTATGTATAAAACTATCCGGAGGACTTAAATTCCCAGTTTGTGGTGTACCTCCTATCTGATCATCGACACAAGGCTATTTTCCCAGTAGCCAATTTCCTTGGACAAAGTTGGTTTCTAAAGTCTGACCTCATCAGCTGCATTTCTCTCTTACAGTGAGTGTTTGCTCATTAAAATGTTTTCAGTATGACGCTTTCAAAGATGAGGGCTGTTCATTATACAGGACTTCAAAACATGCCCCGAATGTATTCCACTACAATGACAGCCCTTGAGCTGTTTTCTTTTCAGCTTAATACATTTCATGCAGGTATCTGAAATTGTTACATGATACGATGAAGAATAACAGCATTGCAGGAAATAAGGTTATAAATCATAATTTGCACAGAGCGGCGCGGCAGTATCACTTCCTTCATTAGTGTTACCTACTAACCCTCAAAAGTGATGTTTTCTGCTTGTTTACACTGTAACAATTAAAATAGAAGGAAATTATCTTTTAATTATCTAGTCTTTTTGTGGGATACTCTCTTTCAATCTGGCAAGCCTTTAATCTGATCTGATCTTTGTTTTTTTGTTTTGAGGAAGAAATGATCAGAATTTGCCACGTTTTTAGCATCAGATCATTGAATATATTTATTCAGGAGCAGAATGATATATTGTGTCAGGCCAGTGAAATCGTCTGTACTTAATAGTTTTGGATGGACATATTTTAAACACGTGTATCAAGTCAATACATAATTTCTGCAGTTTTCCCACTTTTTCAGTATGTTTTGTTGTATTTTTGAGAGAAACCCACACCTAAATGACAGTCTCTTTCGTCATATAGTCAAAGGTCTAGACATGTGCAACTAGAGGAGAGGTGGAGAGAGGGTCACTGGAGAGACGTGCTCAGCAGGAGACAGCAGGAGTTTCATTAAAATCACATTAATTTCTAGCCGCCTTCAAAAGAGCTCTCTTTTCTGTTGACATTGAGGATTTCAGTAAATGATCACATTATATTGAATCTGAAGCAAAATCTCACAAACCCAGGCTAAATCCATGCATCCTTAACTGTTTCCAAGTCTTGACATTCCAAGAATGATGATCCATATCTTGCTGAAATGCTTGACATTGCTGTCATATTGTCTGTTTTATAGAAAATAGAATCAGACAATTTGCCTCCCCTTGATTGAGGCTTAACTCGGACTCGGTCATTATCAGAAAAAGCAGTGCTTGGTTAAATATTAATGCTATGAGAAAAGCCATTCTTTGTCAGGGACTATGAATTATTACACAAAGATAATGAATCAGGGGAACGATACCGATTGCTCCTAAATTGAGAGATTAGTTTACCAAAGGTCTGGTTGGATGGAACTTCTGCTTTCATCTTTTTTGAAAGAATTTTGCATGCAAATCGTCAGAAGATTAACTTAAGAATGGCTGCCATGGGAGCAGCAAGTTCTGAATCAGGAAACCAGCTAATGCCCAGCTGAACTAAACGATTATGTGTCAGAGAAGACACTGGGCTACCAGCCAGATCAAATAAATGTTGAACAGTTAATAACCTGAGATACCTGATTGTTTTATTTCCTCATCATTTAATAGCCTCAACATGTAGAAAAATCATTGCTTTGTTTTACATGTCTCATTAAGAATGCCATATAATGTTGTCATTTATTATGTAAGACATTATAAGACACAGTGTCTGCGGTGCTGAGAGGATCAAATTCATGTTTGTTTGTTTTTTATGTTGTAATACATTCTTGTATCCTAGCAGAGATCTATAAGTAAGCAATTCGTAGGTTGACAAAAAGTGTACACAACAGACACTGTACAGCAAAGAAAACACTGATCTGTATGTTTAAGCATCACAATCTGCCCAATATTAGCAACACTGATTCTACCAATGGCGCAAGTTTGGGGCAGGACTCTTTGTTTGACTGACTAATGGGAACACTGTACTACCAAGACGATTCAGTCATATTACTATAAATGGGAGAAAATGCAATGCACAATATGGCAGAAAGAGCCACACGGCAATTGGTAAAGCCATCACGTCCTGACACTCACGCTTGGTGACTATGCCACAGCCATATCACCCTGCAGCCGAAGACTGGTTGCCCACTGAAGCTAAGCAGGGTTGAGCTTGGTCAGTACCTAGATGGGAGACCTCCTGGGAAAACTAGGTTGCTGTTGGAAGAGGTGTTAGTGAGGCCAGCAGGGGGTGCTCACCCTGTAGTCTACGTGGGTCCTAACGCCCCAGTATAGTGATGGGGACACTATACTGTCAAAAAGCACCGTCTTTCGGATGAGACGTTAAACCGAGGTCCTGATTCTCTGTGGTCATTAAAAATACCATGGCACTTCTTGTAAAGAGTAGGGCTGTAACTCCGGTGTCCTGGCCAGATTGCCCCCCTGGCCTTTGTCAATCATGGCCTCCTAATAATCCCCAACCACTTGATTGGCTCTATGACTTTCTCTCCTCTCCACCTATAGCTGGTGTGTGGTGAGCGCACTGGCGCCGTTGTCCTGTGGCTGCCGTCGCATCATCCAAGTGGATGCTGCACACTGGTGGTGGTTGAGCAGAGACCCCCCCCCCACATGATTGTAAAGCGCTTTGGGTGTACAACAATACACAATAAAGCGCTATATAAATGCATCATTCATTCATTCATTCATTCATGCGCAATGGCTGGATCAACTTGAAAATATGCCTTTTTAATGCTATTTGAGTGTGAGAAACCAAATCCATGGGTCAGTTCATGTCAGATTTTTTTGCTGGATTTGAAATATTTAAATGTGAATTTTCCAAGCAGTTTTTGAGAGTTCAGTATTTCCCCATTCAAGTAGATAGGTCTAGGTCTTAAATGCCCGAAATAGCTACCTGGAGGTGTTGCCAATTTGGCTGCAAAATGAACTGATTTTCCTTGAAAAGGGACTTTGCTGTTGATATGAGTATTTGGGAACCTGTTTGAACCAGTCATTATTTTTGCAATTTTCTTTGTTGATGCTACAGGCGCAAAAATTACACACTTAAGCTTTATTCGGCTTTCAGAATATGTATCAATCCTTTTTGAGATTCAACAAACCTCCTTCTTGGCACTCTAATCATTTTCAATATATCCCTGTCTTTTCCTTAATCTCCCTATATTTCAGACTGTCATCTTTTCCTCTTTCTTTACAGGAACATTTCCAGCCCTGGCAATTACCTACATCAAGATTCCTTTTACAATATGCAAGCCTCACAATCCTCAAAATCTTGGAGCAGCCATTTAGACCACAGGTGCGCTAGGAGCCTCAGGTGTGGCGGCCCTAGCCAAAGTCCTCCTGCTCCTTACCGTCCCTGCTCTATCCCAATCATCCCCTCTGTCCACTCCTACCAGGATGAGGTCTCGTGTATGCAAACCGCCCCTACTGATGGAAGCAGCCGTTCTAGTCCTCTGGAAAGCACAGCCGATGCTCCGGCTGTCAATCAACAGTCCAGCGTAATGGTCTCCAACCGAGTGGCTGGTAGACGGGAGGAAGTGGCCTCACTACTCGACGAGGCTCAGGAACAACTCAGAGCACTAGCACATGCCCAGAGGAAACAGGAGGACATCAGTAGCTCTGTCCCTCAGGGGGCCAAAGAGACTGTGTGCATCCTTTTAGCAAATGGGGGTGGACAAGGGGGAGTGGCCTCTTTTGGGCCCACGGAGACTCAGTTAGTGAGCCCCAGAGACATGCACAAAGATGCCACAAAGACTGGCCAATGAGAAGCGGTTGACAGGACTAACCACAAATGTCCCGTGTGTCTTGGGGCTTCAGAATACTCTGCCAAAATTGGGATACCACTGCAAGCTACCATTACATTTCTGAGGACCTGCTGTGAGTAGAAGCGTGGGAGAGTGACAGTCTCGAACATGTGAAAAGATAATTTATTTATATGCATTTATTTAAGGAGAAACTTCTACTTAGAAAAAGAAACCAAATAGTCTATCATCTCCATGGTGTTTTTAACTGTATAAAATATACATAAATATATATAAATGGATATAAATATATGAATTCAAACTGGTGACCAAGTACAAAAAAAGGAATATGGGATTAAGAAACTTTCTTTTGTAACGTATCAGCTCCACATCCTTAAAGATGCAATGCTCGGTGGTTTAGAAAAAAAATTACAAAAAAAAGGAGTTTTTCCACTCGTTTCACTCATTTCCAATCAAGCTATCTTCAATCTTGTGTTTTGCACCTGCAGCAGTTGTGTGTACTATCACGGTCCCAGTCACTGTCCTCTACCCGGCCAAGGAATATGGCTCCATCTGCCTTTGAAAACAGTGGAACGTGGATTACAATTGGACTAAACTTCTAAACGCTAATCGTATCCAGGCATGAGGTAACTGATAGTTAAGCACTGCCTCCAAGACATCGATTGGAAGAATTTGATGTGTCCGTCCGTTTGTGGAGCAATCTGCATTTTGTTTTTCTGTGCCTCGGCACGTTCACTCCTTCATTTGGGTTCGGATATGAGTAAAGATAAGCTAATGGAACAGAGCACCTCATACTGCACACCACCTGAGATGCACAAACAGACCGTCCACGCCTCTCTGGATGGACCAAGGAGATTCCTGCACGGGATAACAGAGAGCAAGCTTGGCCAACACAAGGAGCTTCTGTGTTTTGTTTTGTTTTTTTTCTTTTTGTTCTTATGGAATTATCTGCTGCTTTCTGGGAGCAGCAATCACTATCTGTATGTATGCTACCTTTGAATTGGGACATACTATTTCTGTGAATTAACAACCAAATGTGCTAAGAAAGAAAAATTAACAATGAATCTTTGGTGAAGATGTTTCTTTGTTTCCAATGTTTTTTGTTTTGTTCTGATCCCCAATTCACACAATTGTGCATCTTGATGGTATTGATTTGCAGAACCAAGCCATGACAGTTAAAATTATTTATAGAAAAGCCCCACAAAGAAGAAACTGCATTATAATTGACCTGCATCTGCTGATTTCAACCGAAATCCTGGTATAACAACACAAGTGGTCTGCTGAGTTTTATAGATCAGTCCTAATAGACCCATTTCTGAGAAATGCTCAGTGACTGCATTATACTGAATTGACTTTTTTTTACATGTTGTTGTTTCTACTCAAGCATTTATTTAAGGCCTCCACCTGTAGTTTGGTTTTAAGACCTTCTTTAAAGCGCGTTGCATTTGTCCTCCCATCAGCGTTTGTGTCTACTGTGCCATCCATAACTCAAGGCTGAGATGAAATGAAATATCTCCTGGTAAAAGAAAGCAAGGTAAAGGTTAGCCTGTGGCAGAAAGGAGCTGTGAGGGCAGACAGATAAGACTCTCACTTGATCTTATAACACCTTCCCCTGGCAAAAGCACTGACCTCATCAGTGAATTGCAGTGTCTATCCAGATAATCAAGCATCCGAAGTAATGTGACAGTATTGCTGTAAGGGAAAGACAGGATAGATTTAGCTCTCAAAGCTACACGATTTCTTTATCAAACCATTTAAATTTTAATAATAGAAAATATTACATTGCAAATATTAGTCGTCAGGGGGGATTCTAGGATTTCAGTTGGGGGGCTTCAGTTTGAAATGAGCTGCTGGTAGACTGTCATTTTTATTTTTAAAACCAATTAAAATGGTATGTTTGTTAATATGAGCATTCATGATTTTTTTTAATTCTATGTATGCTCACATTATGCATCTCCTTTTACTGGCATGCAGTAGATAAGCAGAAACGTCACACATGCAACAAAGATGATACCATGCACATTGCCACAGTGATCTATAAAATGGCAGACTAATTCATATCCAGGTCACAGCAGCAGATATATATACTGTCCATCTGTTACAGCTATTAATGCTCATTTTCATTTGAAATGGTTTGAGAAGGTTTCATTTGAGCTGGACCATATTTTGTACACTAGTGCTTAAGTATATTCAATTATGTTTTTGCACAATGTATGGTATTTTATGCTGTCATTATTCCAGAGTGTAAGGTATGTGACTTGATGAATTTATTACAGAAGACAGTATATTGCAAGACGTTTTGACAGAAAGTGCAAGCTGCAACTGTGCAAGAAGGTGTAACACGAGCACAACGAAACTTTATGGTTCTGTATAACAGCCCCTTGATGTACTTTAATGTGCAATTTCAAAATTGAGAAATTAAATTTCTGTTTATTCTTGTATGTGAGAAACTGCATTATTGAACTCCCAATTGAAATAGTATTTTCTTTTCCTTTAGTTCGTTTTTTTATTTTTTCAATAAAGATGAATCTTCAGTGTTAATAATGTTAGAATGAGTGTTTTTTAACTAAATTATTAAATATAAATCATCAGATTCAAATATTGTTAGTTTATTATTATTTATATACTAATATGTATTTCTCAGTTTTTCTCAGTTGCTTTTGTACATTTCTCAGATTGCAATTGAAATTCTCAAAAATGCATGTTCAGCCGCCACATCATCTCGTCACCTATGCACATCACAAAAGCAATTTCTCATTATTTTGAACAAATTGCCAATGCTTTGGTATGTTCATGCAATTATGTACAATTGTCTGTTGTTTCCTGCATTATCAATTGCTAATGTCATGTTGATCAATATATTATACTGGTTCTGTTAGTCTAACACATTTTAGGCATTAGTTCATTGCATAAGTCATCAAATGCAAAATGGATGTTGACAAATTGTCAAGCATATTTTCAATACATTTCTATTAGATTTTTTTGTAGATGTGTCCTGAATTGATGAATTGCATAGGTAAATCTTGAATTTCACTAATGAAGGGGTGTAAGTAAAGTAAAGTGTTAGATCAACCAATGATCAGCCAGTTCTCTAAAACAGCTCATAGGTGCATCTCAATGTGAAAGCATATACAGACAGAACTTATAATTTGTTACATTTTCTGACAATGCAAGAACAAAGAAACAAACAAGGTCAGAAAGAAGAAGAGTAAGGATGCGTGGTGGAAGGGTAGGGAGGCAAAACGGACATAAGCACGTTTCCAATTAAATAAGGGCCACTTTTGGGGCCCATGTTCTCAATCATGACCATACAATCGCCAAATTGGGTCAAAAGATGTAGCTGAATGTTGAAAGAACAACTGTTTCCTCAATAATTCAAGCATTTCATAGACCGAACATGTAATTCAACAATGTGCATTTTACTGCAATACTGTATACGTACTGTAATGTTTCACATACTGTAGTTCACTTGCATTTAACGTTATACAGTAAATATACTGGTAACACTTTACAATAAGGTTCATTAGTTAACATTAGTTAAATACTTTAGTTAACATGAACTAAGAATGAACAATACTTCTACAGCATTTATTAATCTTAGTTAATGTTAATTTCAACATTTACTAATGCTTTATTAAAAAGTTGTGCTTGTTAACTAGTTAATGCACTGTGAATTAACATGAACTTACAGTGAACAACTGTATTTTCATTAACTAACATTAACAAATATTAATAAATACTGTAACAAATGTTAGTTCATGTTAGTTAATACATTAACTAATGTTAACAAATGACACCTTAATGTAAAGTGTTACCATTTATTTTATATTTAAATCATTTTCTGCTCAGATTCCATATACATAAACTACATATATATTTATGTTTGACATATCCTGCATAATTAAATAAAAAAATTATATTTTGTTAAAAATATTTAATTACCAATGTTGTCATGGTGCAGTATACACACCCATTTTAATGATAAATGGTTAAAATACCATAGACATTGCAGAAAACATCTTAAGTAACAATTACTTTTCATACGTGCATCCTAAAACTAATCCTGTGTGACTGATATGCTGAAAATTGGGTGGTTTTAGGTCGGTTTTGCTGTCAGATTTGGCTGTCAGTCAATGATGCCCTCTGTCAGTTGGAAACAGTAATACAGCCACTCGAACACTTTCGGTATTCAGTCGTTATTATACATCAGTGCTCTACACAGAGTAGTTTTTTTTTTTTTTTCCTGAATGAATCAGTGTTTTTGAATCAATTGATTCAGTAAATGATTCAACGACTCTTAAAGACGACCTCTTGTCAACCTACTGGAATAACAATTTAACCTGCAGAAAAATTCGAGGACCAAAAATGTTTTATGAACTTTTATGAAGCAACTACTCACCCGCTGTTTGAAAAAAAAATAATGCAATAGGAAAGCAAAATAAAGTTAAACATGCAGTGACAAGCACAAAAACAGTTTTTATTCATTGCTAAACAGGCCTTAGTTTACTAAATATTTTAATTTAATGCACTGTGAATTAACATGAACTTACAGTGAACAACTGTATTTTCATTAACTAACATTAACAAATATTAATAAATACTGTAATAAATACATTGTTCATTGTTTGTTCATGTTAGTTACAATTTAGTTTCAATAAATTCAATAAATTTAGTAACAATAGTTTGTTCAATACATTAACTAACATTAACTACTGGAACCTTATTGTAAAGTGTTACTGTCACAATTCACTGGGAGGAATGAGGAGAATTCACAATACAAGAGTCTTTAATCATCAAATAGGGAGACACAGAGCACAGGGATGACGTTCACAAGGAGTAGATAACGAGTAGACCTGACAAACACAAACTGAACAGACTAGGACTTTTAAACACAGGGCAATCAGGGGAACACAGGTGACATCAATGGAACATAATCAAACTAAACGAGGACAGGAACTTGACCAAATAAGGCAAAACAGGAACTGAAACACATGACAAAACAGGTCCAATCCTGACAGTTACCAATATGCTTTATAGATACATTCTGTAACAAAAACTGTATTGCAAATGACGTACTGAAATTTGTTGTCAGACCACCTGGCTGTAAAAGCATACTTGTGCATCCTGTCTAGTCTCTTGCAATCAATAACCCACATACAGTAATGTGTACATTTGTAGTTTAAATTGATAAATGTCATACAGAAAAAGTGCAGCCTTGTGCACTTCTTTTAAGTATCAAAACCATAGTTTACATCAGGAAGTACTGGAAGAGTACATTGTTACATTTGACAACATGGCTAAGCAATTTGATATCTTGTTTGTGAACACTGACACAAGGACTTGTCATTCTGATGGCACTTATACGTTCATTGATATAAATACTTTTGAGAGATGAACTAAGGATGTTGAGAAAATTGCGTGGTTCTGTTTGTACAATTTTTTTTCGAGAAATGCACTTACTGGTTTGCCAATGTTAAGGATGATTTGAGAAATGTACCAAATGGTGTGTGAAAAATTTTAATAATTTGAATTAGAGTCATTTCAGTTAATGAAAATGCTCTATCCTGCTATCTAAAGCACATTATGAATGTGCTCATAATCTCGAAAAAAAAATTGCCCCCTGCTGGTGAATAGCAGGACAGAACGGTTCACAATGAGAGAGAGAAAAAAAAAAAGATTTTGGTGGTAGTGATGAATGTTCACAAAATCTATGATTTCATAACATCTAAAGCAATATTATAAAGGCTGATGCAAGACCTAAACACAGGCAGAACTGGGTTTATTATCTCATACACACACACACATATATATATATATATATATATATATATATATATATATACAGAGAGAGAGAGAGTTGAACATTTTCAGGATTTTGAAAGATCCTGGATAACGTAAAAATAAAAATAAAATAAAAAATCCCAAAGCAATTGAAGAGTAACTGTGTGAGCTTATAGGGAAAATATGCTTTAGCTTCTCCATCTTACTCCATCTTCTACCATCTTACATGTCTGTTTGTTTGTTTTTTCCACACAGTCCGGTAATATATCTTCCACCAGGTGCGTGGTATAGAAGAATCAGGATTTCATTTCAACAGCCTTGAGCACTCCCTGAAGTGTTGGGGAACGCCAGACCCTTGATGTACTGAGTGAGAGAGTCCATGCTGCTGCTGAGAGAGTCAGGCTATTGATGCAGAGTGCGATTGCAGTCTGAAACATGAGGCTGTCATGAAGGTCAACAGTGACTGCTATCAAAGAAAATCCTTAATGTAGCAACTGAAGAAACCATAAAGGGAAGGATTTGTTGATGAGAGTATAACCTTGCTGTGGGTGTTTCAATATTTATTTTATTTCCTGGCTGAATAATTAAAACATACTTGTCACTCCCAAAATTTGCATTGCAGCCAGCCAAACTGCCATTTTTCTTTAGCTGTTGATGTATTTGAGCATAATATGCAGGGGCGCTGTAATGGTGGGGGGTGGATGTTTGGATGATTTCAAGGGCCCGACGAGGGAGAGGGGACCGCGGAGGGGGCCCGAGTCAATATGCTGTTCAGGGGGCCAAGAAACCATAGCATCGCCACTGATCATATGTGTTAGAAGAGTTGTGAATAAACTGAGACTAAGATTTCTAATGAATGTGTCCTTTATTTTAGTCAGCATTAAGCCGATTTAAATGTCTGAAAATCTCAGAGCATTTGAGGAAATTGAGCATCTACATGTGGGGTTGACAACTTCAGGCGCCAAGAGCCTAACAAGCGATAATAAGACAGATTAATATTAAGTGCTTATTTGAGAAAAGTCAAATGACTTCTTGCAGTAATCCTTCCTCGTCATCTTGTTTTTAGTCATGAGCTCTACGGGAAAGCCAATCACTACCAAAACTGCGTCACTCAACTGAACCACACAACAGAGACAAATTATACTCGCAAACCACTAGACAACTAATGGTTATCTTATGGGTCACGGTAATATAATTTGGTCTGTTTTTTGTTACTCTCAGAATAATATATATTTTTTTGTTTTAAAGGATTAGTTCAAATTAAAATAAAAACTCCCATGTCATCCAAGATGTTCATGTCTTTCTTTCTTCAGTTGAAAAGAAATTAAGGTTTTAGAGGAAAACATACCAGAATTTTTGTCCAAATAGTGGACTTTAACAGTTACCAAATGATTGAAGGTCCAAATTGCAGTTTCAATGCAGCTTCAAAGGGCTCTACACGATCCCAGCCGACGAATAA
>NW_015544204.1:56157-76907 GCF_001515605.1 Sinocyclocheilus anshuiensis
CTTCAAAGGGCTCTACATGATCCCAGCCGAGGAATAAGGGTCTTATCTAGTGAAACGATCAGTCATTTTCTTCAAAAAATATATACATTTATATACTTTTTAAAAACAAATGCTCGTCTTGCTCTAGCTTAGCTTGCGCAGGCGTGTCTTTACATATTACGTAATCCAGTTGGAAAGGTCACGCACGGTTAGCTCTTCGTTTGTGTACTCCGGTTCAGAAAGGTAGGGTAGAGTGAAAAACTCCATCTCATTTTCTCCTCCAACTTCAAAATCGACCGACATCGTTGTTTGACCTTATTTTTGTAAAGAGCATTTGACTTTCTTTGCACGTTCGCTTTGTAAACACTGGGTCGTGCTTCCGCCTACTTCACGCGTGACCTTTCCAACGTGATTACGTAATGCGTGAAAGTCGAGCTAGTGCGCGACTAGCATTTGTAGTTAAAAAAAAGTATAGAAATGTTTTTTTTTTTTTACAAAATGACTGATTGTTTCGCTAGATAATACCCTTATTCCTTGGCTGGGATCGTGTAGAGCCCTTTGAAGCTGCACTGAAACTGCACTTTGGACCTTCAGCCCATTGGTTCCCATTGAAGTCCATTATATAGAGAAAAATCCTGGAACGCTTTCCTCAAAAACCCTAATTTCTTTGCGACTGAAGACAGAAAGACATGAACATCTCGCATGACATGGGGGTGAGTAAATTATCAGGAAATGTTTATTCTGGAAGTGAACTAATCCTTTAATATGAGGATCGCTGCAGAAGAAAACATCTTGGGACACATAAAATAAACCAAGATTTCAATTCGGCAAACCATGTCTTTAACATTCCACACACAAAACACGACAGTGGCAGTCAAAATCAAATCATTAAAGAAAGTCATCATCAAATAACTCAAAGGAAACAACAAACAATGCCAGAGGAAATAAAGTTTTAAGCAGTTTACAATAAGGCTGTGATTTACATGATTTATTCATGCTGTGGCACATGCTAGTCCAGCATCCAGGGCTGTAGATATCCAACACATATTCATTACCTTGTCCCAGACAATACATCCATGGCAACATAATCAAGTCTGATCGCACAAAATTTGTTTTAGTCAGTTGACATTAGGGTTACTTTGCATATACTTGGTTTGTTCTTCACATTTAATCATTTTAACTCTCATCACAACTGCCTTCAAGTCTGGGCCACACATTTAACCCTTTTGGAATTGTTATTATTGAAATAAATGCAAGGAAATGTACAAAAAAATTATTACTAATAATAATTTTAAAAAGTAACAGTTTTCTTACAGATTCTTAGAAGCATGGATGGATGGATGGATGGATGGATAGATAGTCTTCCAAATATTTACAAAGTGCTTTGAAGCCGCTCACACAGAGTTTAATAATTATAATTTATACATAAATAACAAGGAGAGTTGTTTAGTTCCAACAAGGTTTGTTTTGAAGGGAAATATTCTCAATAATAATGTTGGCTTATGTGTTGTTAGAACGTATTATTTGTTGAGTGCTGAGATCAGAATTATCTATAGCATGGTTTGTTTCTAACACTCATTAACACTCTGTTAGCTGCTGTCAACCAGTTGTTTCCTATTTTATCATTAGCTGTAATTTTGTTTGCATGTTAATTAGGGGTGGGTCCTGAGGTAACTATAGCAACCCTGCACATTAAATAATCTAACAACCTAGACTTCTTGCATCACTCTTTTCGCTTCACTCTTTAATTGATTAAACTTTTTTTTTGTATACTTTATAATGTCTTTCAATTCAAACATTTAATACAATCATGCAAATAAAAATTTCCTTTAGAGACAATATTTTTTTACCAATACTTATTCCTCATTTTTCCTTCTACTTTCTCTTCCGTTCACTCTTTTCTTTTCCTTCCTTTTTTCCCATTTACTGACTAATGCATTCAAATACGTTTCGCAACCCAGGTGATAAACCTAATGGTGATACAGTTCATCTGAGATATTTTTAAAAATTCAAAATATTTTGTAGCCATATACTATGAATCACCAAATCCTCCTCTCGCTGAACTGGGTAAACAGAAGCTAGCAGATATCACAGAAAGCATCCACTTTATTTCCAAACCAACTATAGTTCCACCATTGCAGTTCCAAAAGGATCAGCACTCATAACCCCTTTTACACCAAACCACTTAGTAAAGTCATCACTCATGGCTAGCTCTCATAGCTTCTCCCATCTTTCTTTTGCAGATGATATTGAATTAGTTCTCTCTATTCCACCCTCTGACAACCAGATACCCTCATGAATCACTGCATGTCTGCCAAGCATTTCTGCCTGGATAAACAAGACGAATTGATCAAAAACCAAGTTGTTATTCATCTGGCCGAGAACCACCCTTGCCAAGACCTTGTCATTTCAATAGAAAACTCAGCCATCTCACCCACTCAGAAAGCCAAGAATCTTGGTGTCACACTGGACAATAATCCCCTTTTTCAGAAATATTTGATTGTCACTAGGTCGTGTACTAGCTGTATTAGGCTTATTATGCTCATACCATTTGTTTGCGTTTGCATTTTGCACAGGAAGCACTTCTTCTCTAGCAGGTCCTAGCCAAAATGCATGCTTGCCATCTGTTGATCTCTATGGTTTCAAATATGACACTAAAGGATTTCTGTAGGTTTCTCTGGATAAGAGAATCTAAATGCTTTTAGTATAACAAAATGTCCTTAACATGTTGAAAATTAGATTAACTGATATATAGTGACTGTGCCAAAGACCTTTAGAATATTATTCACAACTTCCCTGCTAATAAATGAAGTGTCAGAGTGTGCTTTCTTTTTCAATTTTTATTTTTTTTTCAAGAATAGCCTTTTTGAATTGTTATCGCATATGTAATCTATTATTCTAATCTATTGTAATCTATTACCTATGGAAAAAATGACTCAGACACTATACGGATAATCAGTGTCTGATTGTTCATTTTTAATTTAACATTCATTTCAATTTAAAAAGTGATCCTGGAACAAATCTAAAATTTAACTGAATTTGACATCCATGAGTTGCATTAAGTGTTTATTGTGTACCTGTGGCTTCTCAATGATATTAATAATGGACAGACCTCATGGTTCCTAGAGTTCCTGGTTTCTTCTCAGAATAATATAAAGAATGATAAAGAAGGGGGTTTACTATTAACCATGTTTATCACTACATATTGACAATACAATTGAAAAAATGAAGGTGAATGTGGCTTCAGTGTGTGCAATTTTGTGTAATACTGTTTTTCACTGCAGCTGCATGCATAAATTATGCTGGCAGTGTCTGTGACTGCACCATCTAAAGAATTTTGACTCTTATCTGGTCTTACTTGAAGTGTTGCAAGATCTTATATATGTTTTGCATAAAGACAATAACTTGTTACTTAATTGCACAGCAAAGCTGAAGCCATCATGATGTCATGTTGGTTTTATACCTTTTTTTAACATTTCAACAGCTTGACCTACAACATGCTAATGCTGCTTTCCTGGCATCAAAGATAATTACAAAAATAATTGCTTCTTTTCAAACATATTGCTTGGCTTCCCCTTATGTTTATTTGTTCAAGAGAGATAGATTTTTGACAGAGTAAGTCTTGGCTCCTTTTTGCCATTTGAAGTTCTTTGTAGTTTGTACGTACCTGTATGCAGTGGGTCATGCTGAGAACCGCAGAAATAATAGTCTGCAGAGCACTTGGTTAGGTTCTTGCACTTTCATTGTGTTCCCTGGTCTTTTACCCACTCTGGCAATAAAATATAAAATATACTTATGAAGAAATCATATAACAATGTTGACAGCAGTGAAGAGGCAGTTTCTTGCAATGTTTCAAATGTTCAAAAAATATAAAAAACAAACTACCTCCTCATGCATAATAACACCCTTTAGCCTTGACTATATTCATAATATTGCACAACCTCTTATACCTTGTGCAGCTCTCAATATTCAAACAATGAAGTCACCATAATTAAGCTAATTGATTACAGCATTATAGACATTTTCACATACAATAACCGGAGCTTTCAATAATAAAAAGAAAAAAAAAAGAAAAAAGGGAATTGCTATTTAAGACACGCTATTTAAGACATTGTAATTTGAGTCACAAATAAAAACTCTTAATACACTTGTATATTTAACATATCTGTTAATATCGATGTGTTCTGATCATCTGAACATTTCATACCTGAGAAAATGAGAGAAAAGGAGTCAAGAATCATTCAAAATTCAGCAGCAATTGAGTGGACAAGCGCAGTTTTTTCGTTACTTTACTGGTAACCTCTTATCCTAATGATGAGAGCGTATATCATTTACTATTTATTCTCAAATGCGGAATATAGTAAGGTGTAAAGAATGAGTAGGTGTGTTCAAGCATTACATTTAGTGTAGATTTTCATTCATTAATTGCACAAAGAACTGCATTTGCAAAATTCACTATTGACATAACCATAATTCAACCATTTTTGAGTCAGTTACAAGTCTTCCATCACTTTCATTACTCATCTGATGTCTCAATATCTGTGGGCGGTCTAAGGGCGTAAATCAAGTTTGCACTCTTCTTTATGAATAACATTGAATCACCACAGCATCTGTGATGCAAATGAGCCTGCTGATTCATAAACTGTCCTATGTAAATATCAGCATGGTTAAATGGTCATAAATCCACTATAGCAGTTGCACAATTTACAGTCAATTGGATTTGTGTGTGCAATCGCTTCTTTGAATAAAGAAGGACTTTTTAGTGGGATTTTTAGGCTTATGTTGCTTGTGTGCCACACTGGAAATAGACAGATCCCCTATGGCGCTTGTTTTTGCATGTCATTTGTGTTTCAGAATTTTGATTTTTGAAGTATTGGTGCAATTGGTGTTTGAATCAAGGAAGGGACACAGTGATGGGACATGGCCTAAATTATATACCTATATAGCCTATATTTATGTTTATATTATAAACTATATAGCCAGAACCCAAAATATGGACACTGTAATTTGCAAAATGTTTCCATATTCTGAGTAAATGAGTGCTGAAATATTGTCTGACCTGAAACCACTCTCACCTACCCAGAGACTATGAGTCAGAGTTGAACTGTCTCTCTACTGTGGTCAGATGGGTCACCTGTGCACCAGAATCCGGGTTAAATATGGCTTTTTCATGAAGGAAGACTTTTTTTTCTTGACTATATGAAACACTTCAGCACTCTTCCACATGCAGTATGTTACTTCACCAGTACATGTTATCACACAAGGATACAGCAAAATTGAGAAATCAGGCCGCTTTGACACTCCACCTCCGAATTACCCACCCACCAGAATTTATGATTTTATGGAGTATATCTGAGAGACCCTCTCACCCTGTGGGTTCAAATCTACAGATAGCTAAGATCCCACTGCCATTAAGATTGCACAGGTTCTTTTATTCTGCCTGTAGGAAAAATATTGGTTAAATTCATTAATCTAAGCAGCAGTGGAGCAGATTCCTACCACTGGCACAATATGTTCAAAATTTCACAAGTTTTAAATAATTCTTGAGAAAATCGAGGATATAAGACACTCAGTGTTGTTTTGGATCCCACTGGCTTTCACTGTATGAACAAAACCGTTTAAACATTCTTCTTTTGTATTCCAAAAGTGATTGGCTGTTCAGCTCAGTGAACCTACATACAAATGAACAAACATAGGTGAAATTAAAGTTTTGGAGAGATGCCAGAAGAACTATCACAGGAGTGAAGTAACCATTGTGAAAGAGGATCTAGTTGTCCGTACAGACACACTGACTTCCTGCCATCCATAAGTTTAGTCCCATGAACATAAGTTCATTCAGATTCATAAAAGCGCTGTTGCTTTTTTTTTTTTTTTATGGAGTAGCACAGAAAATGTCCCAAGTACCTGACATATATCACCGAAAGAGGTTTCCAGAGATATCACGATTGTCTCTGTGACTGCCATATGTGGCTCTCTAAAACAGCAAAAAAGATGACCACAGGAAGCTATTGTTTAGCCATTCAGAAGACTTTGAGATGCTCTCTGGCTGTCAGTCACTTTGAGCATTCAGGTTTTCTGACAGAGAGAGGGGGCGGTCTAATTCACTCAAGCCTGGTAGAAGTTGGCAAAATGACTAACATCACATACGGCACTTTAATGCTAACAAAATCACCCATACAGTCCACACCTCCTCGCTAAAGTCAGTGTCAATCATTAGCAAAGAAAATAAAATTGACAGACGTATCACCACCACCTCTGGATATAGAGATGAGTCCTACTGGATTCTCAAAGTAGAGGATAAATTCCTGAAGGATTGAATGGAGGTACATTCTTGGTTTTAAGATAACGGTGTGATCCACTCTGTTCTCATGTACAGTAGGTAGATCGGCATTTCCCAATTGCAGTTGATCCTCACTAAAGCTTTTTACATGCCAGTATTTGTGAGCACTGCTAGTCTCTTTGTTGTCAATTGTCTTCAGAAAACACATAATTGCATAATTGTATTTAATGTGCACTTGTATTCACATAAAATGTTAAAAGTACACTTCAAATCTTAAAAGTATAAAGTAAAAACAATTTGCAAAAAGAGAGTAAACTTTCATGCCTGTTACACTTACGTAATGTCATGTCATGTCACTTTGTAATGTCATATTACAAATACATTTTAAATCGTTATGTTTTAACAATCTTTTGTAAGTATTTATTTTGATGTGTTGACTAACATACTAAATCACGTTGTGTACTTATTTTAACTATAGTGTGTTTTTCAATATTACATTTAAAGTTAACATTTTAAATGTTCTTAGTTGCCACTTCATAATTACAAATAGTTTTAAATACAAGACACAAGTGTAAATAGAAATGGAACTGAAGTCAATTTTACTTTGCTATAAATGTACATCAGTACATTCAACAGTACAACATCAAAGGCTGTACTGTTGAATGAAAGGCTGTGAAAATAAATCTGCATTGTTAAACCTTTTGATCTTTTATTTTAAAAATTTCTCAATGGAGAATAAAAATGCAAAATGAGCAAAGTCAGAATTACCTCCTCTCCTAGGTTCACGAAACGGTCGTCCATAAAATGCATTGCTGTTCTGTTGTAACCTGTAAGTAATCTTAAAGATTCCTAAATGCATCTACTTTCGGAAGGCCAAATAAAGTGCTTTTGCTTTCGCCTAGAAACACACAGCGTCTCCCTGACATGGCTGCTTCAACACTAACTGCGGTTACTGAAACCACGCCTTCTTTCTTTGCGTGCACATTTGGGCGGCATTACGCAAATATTTCCACATAGTGACATAGATATGTGGGGGCGTGGCAGAGTCTTAACTTTGATAAAGAATATCTCTTTGGTTTTGAGACTTTAGTCTTTGCAACTTCAGGGATCTTATCTATGCACAATCAGCTTGTAACTCTCCAAAGAGAAAGGAAAACTTGAAATCGCATCATATGACCCCTTTAAGTGTTTGCTGCAAAAAAAAAAGCAAATTTTTTTAGTTTCATCTGACCATTGAACCAAAGTGCTACTAAAGTGGGTCAAAAAAGCATTCTAAATTTCAAGTCAAGTCAAGTCACCTTTATTTATATAGCACTATATACAATACAGATTGTACAGACAGTTCAGTTATCTAACTGCATTTAATATTATAGTACATTTTCATTTAACTGCAATTAACATTCACTGAAGTGTCTAAAACGATTTAAAAGTATGCTAAAGTGTACTTCTTTACCACAAGGGACAGTTCACCTAAAAATTAATCTTTAGTTATTATTTATTCACTTCCATGTTTTTCTAACATTAAAATGAAATGTGCTGAAGCTTTATTTTTAGTAAAGTTAGTGTGTATTCTGGTGTCTAAAAGGATATGCCTGAAGTCCATGCTTATCTTTTTCTCAAACACGTGTTTCCCCATTTGTCTGCTTTCAGCCCATAGCATTTTTCATTACATCCCTACTTGCCCAAGGGACTTGAAAACAGGGATTAAGAAAAGATGAAAGGCATCTTTACCAGTACTTTTCAATGATTTATTCAGATCAGCTCAGCTCCACACTGCAGTCTGCTTGTTTAGCACAGAATAATGTGGCTCATGGTCAAACACCGTGTTTAATTGCCGGGAATCAGGATCATGATAATGGTTTGTTGTTCTTTACTGTTTATGTTAGCATTTGCTTGGGGAGTGGACTCTTTTCTTGTTTGAGTGTTGCAGACTTGATACAGATGTTTGACAGTATGCAAGATTAGATAAGAAATGTAATGCTGTTGAATTAATCACTTAAAAAGTACAACGATGAAGAGGATACATTAAAAAGACCTGCAATGTTGGCACGGAGCCACAATAATGCATTGCTTCCTGTCGTTGCTTTAAAAAGCCATCGGGGTATTTCAGTTTTATGTGATTCTGTTTTAACAGTGACAGTTTAATATCAAAAACATGTCTCTGAAGTGTCCATATTGCATTATTGGTGGGACTATGGGATATGGAGAAATTGAATACCTCGTCTGTATACTGCTGGTTTTCAAACATAAGCTACTCTCTGTTTGTCTGTCTGTGTGTATGTGTGTGTGTGTGTGAGAGAGAGAGAGAGAGAGAGAGAGAGAGAGAGAGAGAGAGTGAGAGAGAGACTCTCTGTTCAGCTTCCAGATCGATTACAACTGTTGATGCTGACAAATTATGGTAATTTTCTAACTGTCTCTGAACCGTTATAGTGGTGATTATTTTCACAGTGTGATCACAGTATAGAAACTGCAGCTTGATGGCGAAGGTACAATATCACTAAAATCCCTGCTGTTGTATTTCGGTGAATGGAAAATTTATATGACAACAGAGACTGCTTTTTTTTCAGACTCTGCTTTTACAGAGTAAAAGATATCTGTAACATTGTAAAATAATTAAAATAAATACATTTTTAAATAACTGTAAAATAAATACATTTGAAATAAATGTTTTTTATTATTATTTTAATATATTTTAAATGTAGTTTATTACTGTGATGGCAAAGCTGAACTTTCAGCAGTCATTACTCCAGTCTTCAGTGTTTATTTGAAATAGAATACGTTTGTAACATTATAAATTTTATATATTACATAAAAGTCTGTCGCTTTGGATCAATTTAATGCATCCTTGCTGAACATAAATATTAGTTTCTTTCTTTCAAACAAAAAAAAAGAAAGGTCTTTTGAATGGTAATGTAAGTGTAACTGAAGTTTTTGTCTGAATTTTTTTTATTAATATTAATATATTAATACCACCCACATGAGCAGAGAGGAGGCATTGTGTTTTATTTCAGCTTTTAACTGTTTGTTTTTCATTTTTACTCTTTCTGTGAATTATGCAGTTTTGTCACAATGTGCTTTTTCATATTCAAATACAAGTTGAAATTAACTCAAATTTGAGTGAATCTGAAAGTCAACAAACAAAAGCAAAAACAGGGTATGCAGTATATGCAGTGCATAAGGGCACTACGCCAAACCATTTTGCCAAAATCATTCTGTGAAAATCTTCTTTAATAAAGCGTTATAAATAATCAAAAGCTTAGTTATTAAAAATAATTAATGCAACATTTTTATTTAACGGTTTTTAGCATTTTAATGAGTTCAAAAATGTATTTATTAAAAACTTATTAAGACGCGGAACGGCCGTTTCTCTTTGCGACCACAACAAATGGGAGACTTTTCAGACGCGCACTTCAGCTTTCCCTCAGCACTCGAGTCAAGGTACATGTGCCAAATGAGCTTCAGTAGAACAACAGGGAACTGTGGTCTGATGAGATATTGTTATATGTCAGTAAAAAACTTTCCTGTCCTGTCAGCCGTTTTACCGTGCTCACGGCACACGCTCTTCAACTGTACGCGGAAATGAGGCGCACACTCACTTCATAAATAAACCGCACTAGAAACTGCGAGTATACATCGTCAGTTAATGGCGATTAAAACTGCAAAACTGTGCATGCATGTATGTATGTGCATTACATTTAAGAATGTCTCTCAAATGCATGCAGCCTACTGAAATATTCTGCAATTCGAGATCACAATAGGCCGCAAGATGATAGGCTATGTAATTTTTTTATTTATAATTTAATGCACAAGTAGACCAAATGTGAGCACAGTGCAGTTAAATGTACTATAAAATATGCGCTAATTTTTCGTTAATTTGAACGAAAATGAAAATAAAATGAAACCATATTTAAATGCATGAAAAAAACATATTTTACATTCTTACATTATTTTCCTTTGTACAGAGCTCGATTTAGGTATGACAAAAGTGCTGCAATGAATTCATTTTGACAACTAATAGAATGTTAAACACTGACTGATAACTTTTTCAGAGTTCATTGATTATATAAAATTCAGTGGGATGTTGCCTATAGTTATCTGCATGTCTCATCCATGAGTGGGCCTATGCAATGATGGAGAAGTTCCACTTAGCATGGCAAATTTTCCATGAATTATCTCTTTAAGTAAAAATTAAAAAGAAAAAATGCAGATGTTCTTTAAAATACATTTTACTATATACAAATGTGCAAAAATATTAATAATTTTGAGGCAAATGAGATTAGATATATAATGAGATATATATATATATATGTATTCAAATTACCTAACTAAAAAGTGTGCAATAGTACATGTGTTTGAAAATAAAAATGAATAAAAAATGTGTTCTACTGTCTGGGGTCTGCCATCAGGAGTTAAAGTGGATGTTATGTGACACACTTTTCTTTTCTTTTTTTCTTGTTTATACTTTTCACTTTTTCCCTATGGTATTAAAAAAGGGGGAAGGGGGTTCAAACCTTTGTCACTTTTTTTCACTCCTGATGAGTTTGTATCCTTCCACACACAAGCTAGTAATGGGCTTTTGGTCATTGACTTGCAGAAAGTTTTCTGTGCGAGTTAGTGTTAGAGGCTACTAGAATACAGGGGGTCACCGACACTGATCTTGCATACCCCTCGGCAAATGTGCAGTTGCGCCCCTGTCCTGGAGTATTATATCATCATAAATGTCTTGTTGGAGCGGGTTCTCCTAAAGCCCTTCAGCTTCAGCTGCACAGTGTGTGGTGATAGCAGGTTTGCTTTTGATAGCTTTTGATCTCTGAACACCAGAGTAGCTGTAGTGGGCATTAAGATGGCTACTCTAAAATGAAGTGTTTTCACAGTTTAAAGTGTTTCAGAGCAGAGTGCTGTACTGATCAACTGATTTGTGCAAAGGCTATTACTTAATGCAATGGCTGGTCACTCGACTCTACACAATAAAAAGAGATATTAACATAAAAATTATTATTATTATTACTTATTACATTATTGTAAAAATGTTAACCTGCCTACGGTCTAACAGATTTTGGTTTAATCTACTTTTTACAGTTATTTAATGTAGAATATAGAAATTATTCAAAATTATAATTATGGAATAATTAACAAAATAATAATCATTACAATTGTTGTAATCAACATAATATACTATATTAATCATCTTCTCTTTTTCTATGGTAGCTGCGATTTTTTCCTGTCCTTGCTTATGAACAGACCTTTCTCTCCCGACAAAATCTTTTATTTAAGAACATCCTCTTCACCTCATTCCCCAATGGAATTAAGTGGATGTGAGTTTAGTACAATCTTTCTTTCTCGCACTGTATGATATGAGTTGTCACCATAGTAACAGAACAAGCAAAACCGTCCACCACAGCCCAGCTTCATTACCCATAAATCCTCAGGGTGGCCATACGAAAATGGTACAAATCTGTTTTCAGTTTTTTGTCTATTTTACTGGAGGTCATCGGCAGTACATTAATGAAGGAATGTAAGGAGTAACACCAACTGAAATTAACAGAGTTTGAATGGAGATGAGTTAGCCGAGATGCAGAAATCATGAAGGCCAGCACTCCTTTCTCATTAGTCTTCCTGACATCCTTAGGGTGCTCTGAGCTTTACATATTAAGCACAAAAGACATCCACTGGTACTAGAGTTCACGTTAAGGTGAAAGAAATCCAAACCCGCTGTTCCCCACACCTCAAACTGCAAAGCACGTTCATTGCCTCAGGCAAAGCATTTTTTTTTCTTGCTGCTTTTTACACTGGAGGCTTTGCAAGAAACCCTGAGTAACTTCTGGAAGCTTTTAAAGTGAGTCGAATCAGGTACAAACACAACAATAAAGACGTTTGGAAGGATCATTGTGAGTAGTGACCTCAATAAGTATCTGTGGGTGATGCAATGCTTACATCAGGAGCCCTTTTTAAGAAGCGCTATAAGAAATAACTAAAGTATTCCGTTGCTGCGAATAGCATCATAAATTATTAAAAACATGTTCACCTTATCACTTTGGAAATAAATTCAAATAAATAGCCAGAATATAAATGAGCTCTGCATAGTCTAAATGTGATAATTTGCAAATATACTGTATGCACCATGCATAAAAATGCTTGAATTTGACACTTTCAGATGTCCTTAACTGTCCCTGCATGCGTTCAGTCCCTGGACCCCTTTAATTGTTTCCTGCCCTCCCCTCTGTTTTTGTTGAAGCTGAAGGGTGAGAGATACAGAGAGACCCTATTAAACCATATGGAGTGGTAAGTTGTTGACATAATGGGGTGTGACAGACCATGGGCTCTGCTGTGATCTCAGGTCACCACATAGGTGTGGAGACATCTGTGGATGGCACACAGACACTCTAGGTAGCAAACAACTGTCGTTTCCATCAGCTGCTGAGTGAATTATGCCAACAAGGTGCAAAGGTGGGACTTATGTACTGTATGGAGATATGGCAATCCACACTAGGACTGCATTTCCAGGATGTTTAAAAAGAGTGTTGACTTATTTCAGTATTGTAACTGGATTGGAGTTGGATGGAAGCTATGGAGGAAGTGAAATGTCAAAATGTTCACTTCTTGAAATCACTTGAAATTGCTATGATGTCATTGTTTTTTCTCAGTGATGATGTCACAAACCTCTCCTTTCACAAGGTCTTAATCACATGCTGTTTCTAAGCCACAATACTAATAAAAAGAGTTCAAATGGAAATGTTTCCCAGGAAATTTTTTTAGCAGCTGCAGTTATGCTGGGCTTATAAAAATGATCACTTTAAAAAGAATATATATATATATTAAAATTTACAATTAATATATATTTACACTACGGCTCAAAGTTTGATTAAGCTTTGCATCACAGGAATCAATTAAATTTTAAAATATATTAAATTGTCAAACAGTTAATTTAATTGATGTACTAATATTTCACAATATTACTTTTTTAAATGCAGTCTTGGTAAGCATAAGAGACTTCTTTCAAAAACATAAAAATCTTACTGACTCCAAACTATACACAATCACTGATTCATATATTCTTATACGGAGTCATTTTTTGACAAAAACTATTCCTCAGTCTTATTAGTTGTATGTGTAACAGTTGAGTCACAGTCAAACAATAAGCTATTAAAAGGCTTTTTATGGAATGCTTAAAAAACACATCTGTCTTCACAGAGCAACGTCTTTGCAGAAAACACCCATATATGATCACTTCTGCAAATAACCTTTTCATTTTTTACAGGCCCTAAGCAACACTCCACTGAGAGTTCAGTGCTGCAGGCCTCAGTCAACAATGCAATCAAACTCCACAAATTCTACCTGTCAGAGCTCTTCTCCCTGTGTAACTACATCTTCTGGGATGTGGTCTCGCCTACTGCTTCACATTTTTCATTACTTTGTACTTTTTCCTGGGTTCTCAAATCCCTGAGCGAACTGTCACTAATTTGAAGCAAGTCTGGAAAACACATCGAAATTATCTGAGAGATTCAGAAACAAAAATGTCAGAATGACAGAATGGAAAATGCATGTCTGCTGTGTCAGAAAAGCAACCAGTCCACTTGTCTGAAAGTGAGTGACATACAGTGGAAATGTAGATATACACAGTCTTTGAGGATGAGAATAAATATCAGATACAATAGCCTAAAATACAACCTGACCTAAGACTAAGTAACATATTCAGAAAATACTGAATTATTATCGTATGCAGGGGAGAGTTTAATTGCATTGTTTGTTTGAACAGATAACAGACAGTAAGCCAATGAATTCAGCATGACTTGGATGCCAGTCACAGAGTTTTTCAGCGACCCCTCTTACTCCTCTCTATGAAGACCACACAGGTTGCTATAGCAACACAGCCTCACTGAAAGGCTTTTTGACTATTTGGACTTGATGTCAGGGTTATTTTGATTGTCTGTAGCTCCTTAAAAGCAAAACTCACTGCAAATCAGGCTACAAAACAAGAGATTTATTGAAGCCCATGGATCCATCAGGCATGCTAGAACTGATGAAAACATGATAATGAGCATTAACCAAGTTAACCAATTCACACTAGATTTAGTACACATTAGTATTAGATTAGACCACATTTAGATTAGTAATTCTATTCTAAAAAAGTATTTATGTATGCACAGCTTTAGAATCAAACCCTTTAAAAAATATTTTATATTGTATTTTTTTTTAATATAGTATTATTCATAGTTATATTTTACTATATATATTTTTGGGAATAGAAGAAAATGGAATAGAATGCATTATGTTAATTATTATTTTATGGTGCATTTTTTCAGCTGTCCCATGTCAAATCAAATAAAAATTAAATGAATGCATAATGATTAAATGATGAAATAATTTTTATTCACTTTAACATTTTAAAGTTTAAGCTCGAGTAAAGTGATGGAATACTTAATAACTTAAACTTTAATACGGTACCAGAAATCTTTATCAGTGTCAAGATCATTGATCATTTAGTTGCACATCTTTTAATTGCTCTATCATTCTTCTGATGACTTGATGATCCTGTTGGATCAGTTTGAAACATTTGCAGAAGTTAGTATTTGAGCCTTATACTTTACAGAAGAGTATTAAAAGGACATCCAAGAAAAAATGTAGTCTTTTTTTATCTCCAAGTGTATACTTCCTAAACTTCTATTTATGCATTTATTTTTGTCTGTATAAACTTCACACAAATCTTGTATAAATCTTGTTAAATATAAATCAAATCAAGTTAGGTCAACTAATATTGAATTCTCTGATGCAGATCTCCGATACACTGTTGAACAGCATCCTACGGTGCTAATGTCAAGTAAAACTCACAAGCCATCTGTGCCTGTGGAAGAAAATATTATTCCACTGCTTGTTAACAGGGAAAGAAAGTGTGGTTCTTGTCCACTTTCAGTGGGAGTCTGTGCCATATGGGAGTGGACATGTTTTGTTTGCTTCAGCTGTCAATTTGAGAAATAGCACCGTGCTATCAATTTTTATTCAGAGAGGATTTAGAGCTGGCACACTGGTGCTTTCTCATACAGTTATTCAGCTGTTCCACCTTCTCAGTTAAGGCTGCAGGCAGGTGCAGACAGGTGTGCAATCTCCAGTGGGAATGGCAGTACATCACTGTGCTTAAAGTGGTCTTTGGCTGATAAACTTCTATTATCCAAAATTGTGCATTTAGAGGTGCTAATATGGAGGACCGCAGATATTAGCATATTAGCACTTATAGAGCGTTTCTGAGCAACATAGTTGAAGATCAAGCAAGCACGTGCTGTATGCATCTGAATGATCTTAAACTTGACCCCTAAATCAACTGAAGATTAAATATTATATATACAATATAATTGTGTTTAACAATATAAATATACATACTTAAACCTTTCACTGTTATTTGGTTAAATAATAGCTATATTACTACCTATGGGAATAAAGATATTTCAGTGACAAGAGTTCTAGTCCAAATTCATATCTGAATGATACATAAAGATGTACGGATCCACATTAACGATGTTAGCCACTGACTTTTGGCCATACTGACACTCAGTTATGGACTGAATGTGTTAAATACTGCCAATAACCAAAAGAAATGAAGATAATTCATTGCATTTCAGTTCAATTTCATATCTGTTTGACATGGAGACCCCCTGAGGTTTAATTTAATATTTTCTTAATATGACTCAGGATGATGGCACCACCCCCTGCAGGAGGCATCTTTTTCCATCACCCCGAGTGCCTAGATTTATTCAACAGGGGATCTGGATTACCAGAAAAAAAATCTCCTGCCAGGCAATTTCTGTAGCAGCTGTCATGGGCAGCCGGTTCCTGCCCACTATATTGCATCAGTTTCTAGGGGCTTGAACTCTGTCCTAAGAAATAGCTAACATCCATATGGCAACATGTCAGCCCTGCAACTGATCACCTGCTGAAAAACTACTGGATTCTAAATTCACATGTAATCCATATTGGATCAAATCTGGATGCATCTGTGCCTAAGATACATGTTTTAATACAATTCATTGTTTACTGAGGTAACAATTATTATACTGAATTATATTGTTATTCAATCTATATTTTGCAACAATATTACAATACTGACCTACATCAATAAGCTAATACTATGTTATGACCACAAAAACACTTTTACCATAGTGCATTATTTGTAAAATAATACAAGTTGTTGTTTACATCACATCACCAGTTTCATATGTATGTCTTTTCTGATGTAGTAAACTTGTTTGGTAGCTCACCTGGCCTTGAGCTTGCGATGTGGAGCACTTGGTTATGAGTCTCGTGAAATGTAAGTCATGATAAAAGAGTTCAAACACTTGTAGAAGCAGGCTAAAATGGCATGGTTGCTTCAGCAAATGTGTTTTTTATCTCACGTTTGCTTTTGTTAACACTATCGATTAGGATAGGTGGTACGTTATTTAAAAAAAAATAATAGAGCACCAATCGCCAGACATTTAATTTCCATACTGCCATGATATGTACAACAAACAACGTAATAAAAACATTGCTAAAACATGGCTAATCGGGAGTACCGGGAGGATTCCCAGTGGGCCAGTCTGTTTTTTTGGCCGCGAGGGCCGCGGTGTTGTCGTGCCACTGGGGTTGAAATATGGATGCTGTCCACTGATCTATAATAGATATTATATATAGATCAGTGATGCTGTCCCTAGACTGCCTCCACTCTTTTAATTTATCATTTTCTCGCAGCCCATATTATTATTTTCACCAGACCATATCAGTAACAAATCCTCAATTGATAATTAATCATTCTTTTTGTGCAAATCCTTGTTTTATTTGTGAAGTAGCTGTTTGAGAAAGGCTTTAAGACCAAGCGGAATCCTCAGCAGGCTCCTGCTTCACAGCGAGCGGGTCTCGCGCTGATGGCAGTTCCCTTCACCGTCCGCGTTTTGATTCAGTTTGGGCGAATGCAAACAACTTATTGATCATGAGCCCAACATTCAATCTACCTGAGGGAAGACGTCTACATTGTAATGCAGTTAAATAGAGAGAGAGAGAAAAAATAAATTTAAAAAAATTAACTTCTAGCGTATTATTAAACTTGGACCTCATTATTGAAGTAGGCTACAAATCCAAGCACCAGAAGCAGCCCACACTCTCTACGTTTTCTTTAATTGAAAAATATGCATTTTCATTCATTCAAAGGCTATATGGTTGCAATGATTTTTTAGTTCAAAACTTTAAATGCCATTGTTTAAAATGCTTTATTGACTGACGTTTCATAGACCTTCAGTTGTTACACTTTCAAATTCCATGCCATTTGTAATTTCACAGTATTTTCACCTCCTAACTTACTACACTTGTGAAGTCACAATTCTATATTGGTACAATTTACTCAGGCCGATGACATTTTTTGTATGACATTACAATTCTTTTTAGAATAATTGCACATAAATAGGTTAAGCAAAACAATTGTGATTATTTCTGAGAACTATTTGACTGCAGGCAGACATACATTATGGTACAGTACAAATATTTGGAACGTCCCTTATTCTGTCCCTTATTTTCTTAAAGAACAAACACTTATTTTCTACAAGAATACAAGAATAAACACAAATTTCTTAAAGAATAAAAGATAAAGAATTACAATTGTCCATTATTTTCCATTTCTGAAGTTAATTGGCATCCCTAATGATGACCTAATTATCTTTTGACTCCCCTGACAGCGGCACCTTGCTCAAAAAAAACAAAAAAACAAAAAAAACCTCAGTTGTTGGAGATATGCGAGCAAAGAGCAAAAGATGAAAAATGGATAATAGAAAGCGAGAAGGCGGCACTGAAAAGGCCAGTAAAAAAATAAAAAATAAAAAAATATGTGGGCCGGTCTAAGGCATGAAACTCCAGGGCTGAAAATGATTCCCACTCCGGCCCATGCATTCACTGGACATTTCACTTTGAAAGTGTCACTATACATAATATAATTTTGCTGATTTTTTGCTACAGGCATGCTTTTCCAATGAGCCTGAGTTGGCAAAATTAAATATCTGATACTGGCCCATAATGATCATTTAAAAAAATCTCTAATATCACAGATGACCGATATGGTACTCTAGTATTTATTAATGATAAGCAGTTATACTTGTTTTACAGTGTAACGTTGATTTTGGATTTAAGCACTCTCTGTACGCATGTTTTTGAAAGGTCTTTTTGTTTGTCTTGTTTTAGTCTTTAAACCAGTCAAAAGGCAAACTGTACTTTCACAACCACTGTTATGATTGATACTACAAAGCCACAGTGCAACGCGTCATGTAATCTGTCAAATCAATGACTAGCTATTCCTTCAACTCCAGCCTGCCAGCCGCAGTTTCCCAGCCTCTGATAAACTGAGAACAAGAGCAAAAACAAACTTCTCTTAATGACACTTCATTTCCTTGTCACACTTCAGCCAGGGCCAAAAGAGACTGCATGGGTCAAACCTTTTACCAACAAAAATGGTATTTCTTTTCCCTCTCCCTCTCTTTTGATTGATACTACAAAGCCACAGTGCAACACGTCATGTAATCTGTCAAATCAATGACTAGCTATTCCTTCAACTCCAGCCTGCCAGCCACAGTTTCCCAGCCTCTGATAAACTGAGAACAAGAGCAAAAACAAACTTCTCTTGATGACACTTCATTTCCTTGTCACACTTCAGCCAGGGCCAAAAGAGACTGCATGGGTCAAACCTTTTACCAACAAAAATGGTATTTCTTTTCCCTCTCCCTCTCTTTGGACTACTACCAAATACATGAACATTGCTTTCTTCTTGAAGAAACCATCTATCCATCTGAGCGTTTTTGTCATCATCAGTCATCATTCATGCATCCAAAGCACAAATTGAGAATACAGTGTGTTCATTTTACTTTTACAAGGTCAGATAAAGGCTTCAGATATACCCTTATTTACAAAAGAGCACAAAAGTGACAGCTCACTTTTTAGTAGTCTTGGTTCTAGAAGTGTCTTTACCACTCATTTCTCTATAGGGCTTTCAAAATCTTTAATAAAGAGAAGATAAAGGCTTCAGATATACCCTTATTTACAAAAGAGCACAATAGTGACAGCTCACTTTTTAGTAGTCTTGGTTCTAGAAGTCTTTACCACTCATTTCTCTATAGGGCTTTCAAAATCTTTAATAAAGAGTTTTAAGCAATGAATAAAACCACCTGCTTTTGATGAATAATACCAAATTCTTTTTTTTTTAAATAAATACATTTAAGGGAAAAAAGTGACAAGACTCAAGGATTGTGGGTAGTGTAGTTCTTCAATTATTAAACATCATTATGCATTAAAAAGTTGTCAAATCACGCTGACCTGTAGGTTCTACAAAACCATACAGTATACCGAACAGCCATCACCTAACAACCTTGGAGCTCAAGGTAGGTTTGTCTTGAAAGGTTTACACGTTATTGTTAAAAATCAATTTCTCTATGGAGAAAATCATTGGGATTTTTACTTTCAGAACCCAGCAGTTGCATCTTTTTGATCTGCTAAAATGTTGGTCATGCCCTATACAAGTGCTATAAATAACACAGTGATCCAATCTGCCCCCTCAAAATCATTTTCATAAAACTAGTTCATTTTTCATACAATAACATCTCCCCTTGCGTTTAGGAGGCAGACTTCATAAAATCATAAACTGTGTGGCACTCAGAGTCAAGATTTAACCCAATTTATGAGTAAAGATGCCTATCTATCAACTCATTAACTCTCGATTAGGTCAAAATATGAAACATCAATTTTGAAAATATATGTGTATATACACATATATTAGAGGTTTGCCAAAAACAGCCACACTAAGGCTGCTAGAAAAGGATAAACATTTGTCATGATGGTCCTGTCAAATTGTTGCCTAAAAAAATGACAGCACTTAGACTTAAACTCGAATTTCAGTTTAAATTTAGATTTAAGCCTAAACTCATTCCAACTCCAAAGTCATTCAGCCCTCCTGCTTGAGTGAGTCAAAGAGTCAATAAGAAACACATGACTCAAATGTTGCAAATAGAGTTCCAATATGCACTTTCAATATGTAATTAATTTTCTCAAAATGTTTAATGTTTCTGTACCTTCCTTACCACACTTTTTTATTTGTCACGATTTGTATGCAGTTCTGCATTGTTGTTTTGGATGTCACAGTAATATCTCTCCATGTGGAGAGAAAATGTCATAAGCAGTGAAGCCTGCGGTGCTGCTGAAGGCTGGTGTAAATCACAGACTCTTTGTAATGCATCTGTGTTCTTAGTTTTGAACAAGAGAGGGACAGAGACAGGCAGAAACATGGATAAGCAGCAGAAATATGATCAGAAATTATTGTCAAGAAATTATTAAGTCTTTTGTCCAGAGCATGTCAACACGTTTTAGCATAAATTTGCATTTAACCAATAAAATGCTATGAAGAGTCTTTTTTATTAAATATTCTTAATTCTCATGACAGAGGCGATACAAAATACTGCTGACACCCGATTTTAGATTTTGTTCCAGCAGG
>NW_015544204.1:77325-77829 GCF_001515605.1 Sinocyclocheilus anshuiensis
TGACTCAAATGTTGCAAATAGAGTTCCAATATGCACTTTCAATATGTAATTAATTTTCTCAAAATGTTTAATGTTTCTGTACCTTCCTTACCACACTTTTTTATTTGTCACGATTTGTATGCAGTTCTGCATTGTTGTTTTGGATGTCACAGTAATATCTCTCCATGTGGAGAGAAAATGTCATAAGCAGTGAAGCCTGCGGTGCTGCTGAAGGCTGGTGTAAATCACAGACTCTTTGTAATGCATCTGTGTTCTTAGTTTTGAACAAGAAAGGGACAGAGACAGGCAGAAAAATGGATAAGCAGCAGAAATATGATCAGAAATTATTGTCAAGAAATTATTGTTAAGTCTTTTGTCCAGAGCATGTCAACACGTTTTAGCATAAATTTGCATTTAACCAATAAAATGCTATGAAGAGTCTTTTTTATTAAATATTCTTAATTCTCATGACAGAGGCGATACAAAATACTGCTGACACCCGATTTTAGATTTTGTTCCAGCAGG
>NW_015544204.1:77840-107709 GCF_001515605.1 Sinocyclocheilus anshuiensis
ATTTTAGAATTTTCTCGTCTTTACAAAGTTTTATCTCTACAGCAGGGGTCTCCAAACTCAGTCCTGCAGGGCCGGTGTCCTGCAGAGTTTAGTTCCAATCCTAATCAGACACACCTGAACCAGATAATCAAGGTCTTACTGGGTATACTTGAAGCTTCCAGGCAGGTGTGTTGAGGCAAGTTGGACAGGACACCGGCCCTCCAGGACCGAGTTTGGTGACCCCTGCTCTACTGTGTAATTTAAGAGCCACTGAGGTTTTAATGTGGCATTTGTTGGCATTGTATGAATTTCTGTCTAAATAAAATGGTTTTGACAAAGGTAGCACAATAAAACTGCTATTGAAACGACTTGAAGCAAAGGGAAGTCAGTAAAAAAAAATCAATAGCTCTCTACAGGGAGAAATAGGTTCCTCTTAGCCGCTAGTGTATGGATGAAAGTAAACTTGTGGCACCCTCAACATGTGACAAAGCTGAAACCATGCTAATGAATATATGATAAGTTGGAAAAGTCTCATCCTGAGGGAAAATGGTCACAATCTTCAGGAAAAATTAAGCATTCCATAAGTGCTTTCATCTCTTTAGTAGTAATTAGCTACAGTATGAGCACTGTAAAAAAAATATGTAATCAATAAGTCATGGTAATATGTTATTCCATTACTCATCAAAATAATTTAACCAACTTTAACTCAATTTTTAAACTAGTTGAATATAAATTAAGTTGAAATTACTTGTACAGCCAATTTGATTATACTTTAAACTTTAAGGCATCAACTGAATTTATTTTTAAGTTTTTAAATTGTGAAATTTTTCACAGTGTGATTGTCACGATCTGCTACGGTGCGGGAACACGGAGCAAGGAACGAGGAGACCAAGAGTACAGAAACCAAGGAATTTAATAATCTTCACGGGGAATCACACATAGCACTGTAGACAAACAATACCGGACGCTGGAGCACACACAGGGAACACTATTTATACACACAGGAGGAGGGGATGACGAGACACACCTGGGAGCAATGAAACATCATGGGAAACACCTGGGACAAATTAAACATGGGAAAGGAAGGCACATGAGGAAAACAACCACAAAACACGGAACAGAGTCTGACATAACGCCCCCCTCCGGAAGGCGTGTCCTCACGCCATATAACATCCAATGGGGAGGTGGGGTTGGGCACTCGGGAGGTCCCTCAGGACAGACACCGGACAGTGGGCCTCCAGAGCGGTACCCGTTCCGAGTGCCATGGCGGAGCAGGGGACTCGGGAGGCCATGGCGGAGCAGGGGACTCGGGAGGCCATGGCGGAGAGGCCATGGCGGATCTGGGGACTCCGGAGGCCATGGCGGATCTGCTACCCCCAGCTGTACCTACTGATTCTGAATCAGTATTGTGAGATTGAAACTCAGAATTGTGAGAAAAAAATTCTGAATTGTAAGATAAAAGTTTGTGTAGAGGAAAATGGCTTCCATATTTGATGTATTGTTTGAATAAAACAAATTATATTGGTCTCCTTTTTCAGTATGATCTATGCAAACCCAGCAGACAGATTTAAAATGAGCACATTACATTAATTATGAGCCAATGTCCATTTCATTCTCATACTATACTATTTAAGTTGTTTATTTCCTATTACTTCATTTCTATCACATTTCAATTTTTTTCCTCCATTTGTTCTTACAGACTTAAATAAATGAGTTCAACTCCCTGTCTATTGTCATAAACCTGAATTGAAAGAATATAGATGAGCCCCACCTCAGAGCTCTTCACTGTCATCATATTCCACCAACTGTTTCATATCCCATCATTTATTCATTCATGTATTTTTGAGAATAAGGCACTCGGAGAAGTGCCATCAATACAGAGATTTTATCACTTTCTTTGAAACACGCCAGGCTGTCAGGAGCTTTATGAATGTTTCAGTATCTAAACGCCTAGACGTTGATGAAAGGGCCGTATGGCTCTGTCATTGATCTCCAGACGTTGTAACATGCTTTAGATTAATGACACTATAGCCATGGGAGGACCCATCTGCATGCCATTTCCATCTTGATGAGACTGCGGCATGACGCCGCAATACTACCTGCATGTGAGCTTGTAGGCAACATCCTTTACTCCGCTTCCGCAGGATGACCGCAGCGATGCATCAAATGCACTGGAAACCTGACTGGAGAGAGTCAAAATATATATTTTTTTTTTTCAAATGCACCATTTAAAAGCTTTTACTGGGTAATCTTTGGTAAAGTTAATTAAAAGTTTACAGATACTCATGATGAGAAACTAATGGAATGAAAGAATAAACCATAGGATTATGCTTTTCTTTTGAATGGAATTACATGCATAAAAGCATTAATCCATAAGAGCATTAAACCACCTCAACAAAATTTAGCAGAGCTGATAATTAATTCAACATTGTTAAAGATGAGTTTTACAACTGAGAAATACTATTGTAAAAAATTATGCATGTATTTGCATAAAGAATAAAAATAAAATACTGCACAAAAATAAAAAAGGAACCAGATTTTTACAGTACATTTTCTGAAGAAAATAAAAGTGGTACTATGGTGTTTTTAGCATGTTGCTAGGGCATTGCTATGCAGTTGATAGGGAATTCTGGATGGTTTCTAGGGCACTGCTATGCAATTGTTAGGGCGCTCTGGATGGTTGTGGTTCATAACGGCTATGCAGTCTCATATGAATTGTTTTCATTCTTCAGATGGCTGCCCATGCCTCTTTCCAGAAGATGTTTCCAACATTTATTGCACAGTCTGAATCTCAAAGCTCATATTGGCATTGTTATCCTGAGGGGCTCAGCATTTTAATGACACATTCTTCAGCCCCCAATGGGCCTCCATCCCCCACTACAAAATGCTTAAGTCATAAGGCTGAGGAGACTGAATGGAACAGGGCAGGATCTAAGACCCAGGACACAATAGATCTAGGAAACCACAAGTTCAGTTGTTTCGACTTGAAGGGGAATTTGAAGACTGAAAAGGTCAACTGAATAATGTACAATGGGATCTTTCACCTGTGTCCCTTTGAAAAGATTGAAAAGCACTTCTATTATACACCTGTATCCTATTTTGAGTCCTTTCTCAATCTTATTACTTTTCCCAAAGATCTGAAATAATAGTGTTGTGGTGGCAGCTCCTTGTAAAATATGACACTGAACAAAGAAAAAAAGTGCAAAATAAAAGGAAGATAAGATAGGAGTCTATGACTGAAATCATGCACATATTTTAAGCTTTCTTGGAGAGTGAATACATAAGACTAGTATAGTAGAGCAGAGCAGAGGTTGCAAAGGGGTGCTAAGGGTTTACAGAAAATATCAGAAAAAAAATGTTTCCTTCTAGTCAAAAATCATGAGATTAATCAGAAATAATCCACTAACAGCCATAGTTTTGGACTGAATTGAACTAAATTACAGTTCAAACGTTTGGAGTCAATAAGATTTTTTTTAATGATTTTGACAGCAGTCTTTTATGCTTACCGAGGCTGCATTTATAAGAAAAAGCTGTAATATTGTGAAATGTTTTTAAAATTTAAAATAGATGTTTTTTCTATTTAAAATCTATTTTAAAATGTAATATAAAAATAATTTATTGTGACAAGTGCTATACAAATACATTTTAATTGATTTGAAAATACTTCTCTTCTGGGTTATACACCATTAATCCAACGGTGCAAAATAAAATACACAAAACATATAACAAATTATTTTTATTTTATTTATTTTTTATTTTTCACACAGTATAAATGTGTCTTTACACCTAGCTGCCTTTATTATTTTTTTTAATTTGGGGTTCCTTGGCATGAATAAGTTTACCCCTTGAATAGAGTATTCATATTGATGTTTGTAGTCACACAAACAATTCAAATGTACCAATAAATCATTAATCTATTAATACCAGCACTTTCATGGGCATTGATATCTGTTAAAGCCAGATTAGTTGCTAGCTACACTCACAGTTTTATTTTCAAAAGTTTCTGTTCAAAATCAACCATAAATAAGATGACTATAGAAAACTCCATAGTCCGGGCTCAAAGCACAATTCTGACACAATGAAATCAATAAATTAAAGTGAGAAGAAAGCTGTGAACGTTTCTGTAATCAGGGGTGGTAGCCACTGCTAATGAAGTGTGTTGAAGCTTATGTGCAGTATTATACATGAAAAGCAACACAACCCCTTTCTAATTTGCATGTAAATAGCATCAGGTCTTTGGCCTGCATCTACCATTGGCCTGTGGTTAGCTGCTCTATGCATTTTCCTCTCCGTCATGTGTCAATTCACTTGATGCGCACATGCACTAACACACACACACACACACAAATCAATACACTCTTCTCTGCGATGCTTTGAAGCATACTAAGCTTTGATTACATTCAAACATACCATTGCTTGCAGGGCTGTTCAATGATTCATGCATATGCTACAAAGCGTTAAACAGATAAATTGTCTCTGAATAAACAAGACAAAAATGCATATGCTATGATTTGCCACATGCAATTTGTAAGGGATGTGCTATATGCCTGGTGAATAATGTGCTGACACACTCTCAGCAGGTTCCTGAATGTCGGGCACTGCAGGAGCCTGACTGTCTCAGACAATGAGACTCCCTTCTGTGTGCTACTCAAGCTAGCGTATATATCTCCCCTCATATCCAATCTAAATAAAGCAGCCAAGGTCTTATTCCCACTACATCATCTGCTTCAATAGGAAACAGGATATAACCCCCTCAGCAAAGTGGAAATTAGTCTCATCTATTCCTCCCACCTTCCATGTGGCTCTACCTTTATAAATTAGACATCATCATCATTTTGACTAGAATGTTTTCCTTTCCTCCATTCTTTCTTTCCACGCACATACAAAATGGAAACGGCAACGTATGATCCAATATTTTATTTATAAGTATAGTTTCAGTCTTGGCACGTAACCTTCAAAAGTTCACCTAGATACAAAGTTGTGTTTACAAGGTTCTGGGTGATTGCTTTTGAGGAGGAACTAGTCACAACTTGCCAAAGTTTTAGTGTCATCAGATCTCTGAGTTTGATTTGAGGTGCTTAACAGTAAGTAAACTAGCTGAATTGTATAATGTGGGTGTAATAATCTGTGCATATTACTTTTGGTAATCACTTTTTTCAGCTAATTGCTATTTCAGGTACACCCACTTTCTAAACATCTCATAAAAACAAAACAGTTCTTTTTCATGTGGGTCAAACAGATCTTTCCTGTCTAAGTGGGTGGTTCTTGGCCAGAATGAGCTGCAAACTGGACCAGACTTTATGCCGGTATTCTATTTAAAGACTATTTTAAAGTCCAGATTCCAAGAGTATGGAATACTAGTGTGAGTAACAAAGACTGAATCAGCAGATCCAAAGAAAAAATACAGTACATATAAAAATGTACTGTTGCACAACCTTTTCAAACAACACACATCAGAATGAAAGATGAAGATGAACGAAAGTCTTACGGGTTTGGGCGACATGAGGGTGAGCAATTAAATGACAGAATTTTCATTTTTGGGTGAACTATCCCTTTAAATCCCTTTACCTGACTTTACCTGATTTGGACACTGAAGACTGGAATTTTTGGTTCCTGTCTGCCATCCTGCTGAGTAGTTTGCGATTGTAGCTCCATGTAGCTCTGTTTTTCTGTTGGAATCTCTATCTTACTATCACTCTCTGTTGTTTAAACTGCTAAAATATAACGTAATTTTCACCATATTTCTGAAATTATCTATCAAACTAATTTGACATCGTTTGCACACTCAGTGGCGCACCCACTGAGAAACCTGATGAAAGTGCCCTAGTTATTGGTGATTCTATTGTACGGAACGTGAAAATAGAGACACCAGCCACCATAGTCCAATGTTTACCAGGAGCCAGAGCGCCTGACATCTTGGCAAATTTAAAAGTGCTGGCTAATGCTAAAAGTAAATTCAGTAAGATTGTTATTACCCTCAGCAATAATGATGTTCGACTTCGCCAGTCAGAGATCACTAAAAGTGACATTTAAAGAGGTATGTGAACTTGCAAGTACGATGTCAGACACTGTAATATGCTCTGCTCCCCACCTTGCTTACCTTGGTGATGAGATATGTAGCAGACTGTCGTCACTCAATGGCTGGATGTCTAAGTGATGCCCGCAGAATAACATAGGTTTCATAGACAATTGGACGAGTTTTTGGGGCATACCTGACCTGTTGAAAAGAGATTTACTTGTATTTTTTATTTTTTATTTATAAAGCACATATCAATACAACCGAGGTTGTACAACGCACCTAGTGAGTGATCTGCCTGCTACAGTATTTTTCTCTTTGCGTCCGTCTTCGGTGACTCTGGCCTCTGTTAACAGGCGTTTACAGACTTCATATTTTCACATAAATGACATGTTGGAAAATGATTGCATTGCAATGCAGTTTGTGCAAGTCCAGAACAGAGATCGGCTGCAATAAAACAAAAAAATGGCCGGTTTATAATTAATACTATCACATGGAATTGATGTCGATGGCACTGAAATTCTGCAGCAGAGCGATGATATCTCAGATCATTATCTAGTCTTGTGTATACTCCATATAGCTAAAGCTGCAAATTCAACTCCTTGTTACAAATATGGTAGAACCATCACTTCATAGACAATTGGACAAGTTTTTGGGGCATACCTGACCTGTTGAAAAGAGATTTACTTGTATTTTTTATTTTTTATTTATAAAGCACATATCAATACAACCGAGGTTGTACAACGCACCTAGTGAGTGATCTGCCTGCTACAGTATTTTTCTCTTTGCGTCCGTCTTCGGTGACTCTGGCCTCTGTTAACAGGCGTTTACAGACTTCATATTTTCACATAAATGACATGTTGGAAAATGATTGCATTGCAATGCAGTTTGTGCAAGTCCAGAACAGAGATCGGCTGCAATAAAACAAAAAAATGGCCGGTTTATAATTAATACTATCACATGGAATTGATGTCGATGGCACTGAAATTCTGCAGCAGAGCGATGATATCTCAGATCATTATCTAGTCTTGTGTATACTCCATATAGCTAAAGCTGCAAATTCAGCTCCTTGTTACAAATATGGTTTGTAAATAATCTTCCCGATTTGTCTCAATTCCTCAGCATATCCAATAGCTCAGAAAAACTTGATGGTGTAACAGAAACTATTGACTCTCTCTTTTCTAGCACTTTAGACACAGTCGCTCCTTTACGCTTAAAGAAGATTAAGGAAAACAGTCTGACACTGTGGTATAACTAGCACACTCGCACCTTAAAAAGAGCAGCCCAGAAAATGGAGCACAACTGGTAGAAAAAAAAACTAGGTATGTCATATTGCATGGAAGGTAAGTACTTCTACATCCAGAAAAGCCTTAAAAACTGATAGATTTACTTACTTTTCATCTCTTTTAGAAGAAAACAAACACAACCCCAGGTATTTATTCAATACAGTGGCTAAATTAACAAAAAATAAAGCATTAGCAAGCGCAGACATTTCCCAACAGCACAACAGTAATGACTTTTTGAACTTCTTTGATGAAACTTCTTATGAACTTCCAAGATTGATACTATTAGAGATAAAATTTTAACCATGCAGCCGTCAGCTACAGTATTGCATCAGACAGTGCACTATAGATCCACTGAGGAACAGTTCCACTCATTCTCTGCTATAGGACAAGAAGAATTGTATAAACTTGTTAAATAATCTAAACCAACAACATGTATGTTAGATCCTATGCCATCTACGCTACTAAAAGAGGTGCTTCCAGAAGTCACAGATACTTTTCTGAATATCATTAATTCATCATTGTCATTAGGATTAGGGTTGGGTATCGTTTGTGTATTTTACTATAACGGTGCCAAATCAATACTTTTAAAATGGTAAAAAAAATGCTTTTTTATTGAAAAAAAACCATGGATTATCATATGTCTACTTCAAATTTCTTTTGAGAGAAGTATTATTTTTCCTATTTTTACCCAAAATAGGATGGATTGGCCATTATTGAGCACTATCAACATATTTAATGTCTGTTTCATTCATACTGGAATCCGGAGGGTGCCCTCGTGCATAAACTCCACATATAGAACTCATGATGTTCCAGGAAATCCCTAATATGGACAAAAGCATCCAACTATGAATGATGAAACATAAAGATAATAAACACCTGACTGCGACAATATATGGTTTATCTGTGTTCTTCAAGCCATCGCGGATATTTTCATAATAATTAAGCATATGTATAATCCATTGCTAATCGACACAGCCTTTATTACAATATAGAATATATTTTCTGCCTCATTCTGTGATAAGAAGCCACATCAGATCACAAAAGGATGTTATCTGACTGATGTTGTGGAGTAAAAACATGTCATAATGTTCTCTTTTGTTGGACAACAGGTTTAAAATGCTTCTCACAGCAAGTCATTACAAGGAAGGTTTAGCTTTAGGGATTTTAATTTAAGCACTCTTATTTCCCGAGTTGTGCTTTTAAGTCGAAATGTGAAAACAACATGGACACTAACATTACTACAAAGATTGTTGGATTTGTATCATCAGAGCTTTCCGACTTGGGTTCATGTGAATTTTCAATTAATAATTCATGAATAATTTTTTCTGATTATTCTGACACCACATGAATGCAGTATAATTTAACTAGCGATCACATGCGGTGATGATGCTTCTTACATCCATTTTGGAGCACTAGAGGGCAATTATTTCAATCAACAGCTCAGGCATTTAAGTGGCACCGAAATGAGGCAGCAAAATTTGCATTCTGATTTGGTCCAGTAAATACCGTTCATAAAGGTTTTGGTACCCAACCCTAATTAGGATATGTACCAAAACCCTTCAAACTGGCTGTTATTAAGCCTTTCATTAAATAACCACAACTTGATGCTGGAGAATTAGTTAATTACAGACCGATCTCAAATCTCCCTTTTCTGTCAAAGATACTAGAAAAGGTAGGTGTTAATTATTGGACCGAAAACCTCTGCATGTAATAATCTAGAACACTGTCTAACACTTTATGACTGTGCTGTCAATTCTTCGTCATCAGTTAGGAACCTAGGTGTGCTATTTGATAGCAATCTTTCCTTTGAAAATTGAAAATCTAGCATTTGTAAAACCGCATTTTTCCACCTAAAAATCTAAATTACGACCTATACTCAAATGTCAAATGTATAAATGTTAATTCATGCGTTCATGACCTCAAGGTTAGATTATTGTAATGCTTCATTGGGTGGTTGCTCTGCATGCTTAATAAACAAACTCCAGATGGTCCAAAATGCAGCAGCTAGAGTTCTTACTAGAACCAAGAAGTATGACCATATTAACCCGGTTCTGTCAACTCTGCGCTGGTAGGCCTGATGCAATAATCAATATATCGACTTATTGCACAATATATGTACATGACCTCAATAATTTTTGGTGACACAATATATTGCCCATTATATTTACATAAAAATTAATGTCACCATGTTTTTTGCATTCCACTTGCGCCTGTGTCTTTTGCAGCTTCTCGTACATAATGTGGTGTAGTCGGTGCTAGTTCAAATTTAAAAAATGCTTCTACAAACAAAGTTTCATCTGCAGATATGGCAGTATATGACTGTTTTCTATTGTCCTCTTGCATTATCTGCACACGTTTCAGCACTGTAAAGCTGCTTTGACACAATCTGTATTGTATAAATAAAGGTGACTTGACTTGACTTAAAGGTGCAAGCATACCTCTGCGCACCCGGTTCGTGCAGACAGGATTGTGTCATCAGCGCATTCACGCATGCTGGGCAGACAGAGCAAGAATGGCAGACAAACATCAACAACCCGATCTTCCTTCCTGGTACTGTAGTACTTTTAAAGTTTTCTCACCAGTGAATGACACATGATGTAGCCCAGCGGTTAATCCAGTCCTCGCACCAGAGTGCTATCAGGCTAAAGTTCGCATTTTCCAAGATCTCCTACTGCACCTTTAAAGTTTAGCTGAGTATTAATATATTTGGAAAAGCTTTTCATTCCAGGAACCCAGGTGAAAAAATAAAATAAAAAAAGTGATGACAGCACTCACTTCAGCATACTTGCTTTGAGCTATTGAGAGACAGTGAAAGAGACCAAAAGAGCATGTGACAGGGAATAGACAGGGTAATAGAGATACGGACACTCTCACAGTCTGAGCTTTGATTCATTTTCACAGAAGGAGCTTTAAGCTTGTATTCCTGCTACAATTCCTGCCACACTCTTCACAAAAGTAGCTGCACTTTGCCAACTTTCATCTGTCCAAAAACAAAACAAGGAGTACAGTTGTGTAAGCAGTTCATGGTGACATTTGCTAACATTTGAGAGCTGGTGGTCTTTGACTAAGAATATAAATATAGTGATTACTACAGATATTTTTTTTACTACAGATAAAAGAAAAAAATCACAGAATTTCAGTCATCAATACGGTGATTTTGCCTATAACAATCATATGATTAATTATCATTAAAATTCACATCATGTAAAATATCATGATTAATATGTCTACTTTTAATTAAGATATCTCCATTCGACCAGTATGTTAATCATAAAAAATCAATGTTTTTCTACTTAGAAACCACAGTATCCACTCTTTTGTTTGTGTACCAAATGTTTTAGTTAATGCCATACGTAGCAATATAGTTTGTGCCAGGCCTGTAAAGTTGTAAAATGAGGCTTTACAGTTGATTGGGGTGGTTGGTGGAAAAATATATCAGTATACACTTTTCGTACAATTCCTCTTTCAGGACTTTGCTGGCCAGCAGAAGTGGCAAATGCTCTTGACATGCATTGTTTATTTTTCAATATACATCTGAGAAGAGCAAAATTAGAATTGATCAGAACAATGAAGGGGAAGCAATTACAGAACTGTCTTGAGTCATTTGAATATAAATTAAGTACAAAATCAATGAGTAGTAATTGCAATATACGTTTTTCTGGCTGAGTCATACATGCAATGTTGCAGACTGCTATTAGTAAGTTTGCCAAGCTGATAACACTCTGCAGTAAAATGCTGTCTTGGTTCTTTGCATACATCTTAAATGTTTCTTCATATGGTCTGACTGCTGATCTTAAAATATTAATTTATGTGAATGTGTTAACACATTCCAACAAATCCACTGCACACTCTTTCCTGCACCCTCTTTCCAAACAAAAACAGTGGGCTGTATACAAATGTCTGTGCTTAAGAATCAAGCCGTAAGGACAAAATTGAGGCCTACTTTGACTTGGCCACTTCATGTGTTTTCTTTGATTGGATAGCCATCCCAGAAAAGAAAAGTGTAAATGACCTCTGAAATGTATTCAAGACAATCCGATTGCACAAACCACTTCAGGAGGTGGTTTAAGACACATTCCAGATGCAACTGGACAAATGTACTGTAAATGTAGTGTGAGTGACGAATGGAGCCCAAGCATCCAGCGTCAGCTGATGCTCAGCTGGTTGTAACTCCTCCCACTACAATTAAATAAAATATATAAGTTCATCCGTACTCACACTTGCCTTAGTCTGTCGCACAGACATGCACCTAGTCAAGCTTCACTTATGTCACAGAATCGCGCTAAAACAGCTTGAGTTCCGTCACCTGTCAAATCAGCTTCAGTTTCGTTGAAAGAAAATAAACTAAATCAGCCTTTGGTTCTGTCGCACAAAGACATTAAGTCAATATATTGCAGTATCATCTGAGCAGAGCGGTGTGATTTTGAATGGAGCGAGGAGCAGGGTTTTTAAAAGTTGGAGCGTCGTGGTTTTCACTCGCTCCAAGTGCGCTCCACCACCGCTCCATCACGAGTACAATTCATGCCAACGGTCCGTAATATAACTGCATATTTAGCAAGAATTCACATGTTAAACATTTAGCTAGCTTGATAGAGAAGGATCACTCAAATCAGAAAGAATGTGAAGGCTATGATGATGGCAATGGACATGAGCGGGAAGTTATAGTTCTATACTGAATAATTTCAGCTGAAAGCATGATTTAAACAAGTACTACAACACTTATTCACACACAATCGCTCTCTCAATAATGCATTCAAACAAATGTAATCTACAGTGCTACTTCATCTGTAGGCCTATCTGATTTCGAATTAGCAGAATCTGTAAGAAATGCATCGATCCGTAGGTAAAATAACTGACGCAAACGTACTGTTATTTTCATCACAAACAAAATTTGCACTGCAAAAAGCAGCAATTATACCTTTTAATGCTGACAACCATTTTATTAGCTTGTCATGTGGTAGGAAAAAAGTTTGCACACTAGTGTTCCAATAAGCCACTTTGAAACTCTCCTGTTATTTTATTTATTTAATTTTTTAATATACGTTATGAACTGAACTGTGATATTTCAAACAAACTGAAATACTTTAGACATGGAGCGAAGGTGGAGCACAGTCTGTCACAGGCAATTCTAGTTGCATTTTTCATCAATTCATTTCTTAAATTATCCTTTGACTATGTTCTGGCCTGCCATCTAGTTTTTTTTTTGGCCTCGATGCCAAACTTACTTGCCGACCCCTGCCCTCATCAATCGCCTTACCAGTGAACAGCATTCCCGATTATAATTGAAATATCCTATCTCCGCCGTGCTGAGATGAGAGCATCCACAAAAGTTGCTGTGCTCCTTGATTGATCTTAGAATTAACATACTACATCATTGTGTTGGGGGTTTGAAACATCAGCGAGGTTTGTTTGTGGACAGCTCAGAATCTGAACCTTTCAGAGCAAAGTCTGCCGCCAAAATAACTTTCAGGACCTCTACAATAATCTTAATCAAACAGAGTTGGTCCTGACTGAAATGTAGTTTGAGTGACGAATGGAGCTCAAGCTTGGTTCAGGCAGACCACGGCGTGACAGCCAGCATCAGCTGACGCTCAGCTGATTGTAACTCCTCCCACTACAATTAAATAAGATATATAAGTTCATCCGTACTCACACTTGCCATAGTCTGTCGTACAGACGCAGATGTGCTTACCCTCCTCCATCCCCAACTCCTCCTTATACAGGCATGATCACTTAGCGTCTTGTCCACGGAAATCATCTATCAGCTAATCATTGCTTAATCTTGTCTAGTCTCATTTATAGACATGTATCATTTCTGCATGGAATTTTATATCTGTTGCATATTGAATTATATTAATTTGCATATAGCGGGGGAATTGAAGATCGGATTTATATTTGTTTTGCAGAGAGATTTATGTGGCCAAGTGTAAATGGAACAGTTTTAACAAATCAAATGGCTACCACAAAAAACAAGAATCAGGAACATTTCGTTATGTATTTATTTTTCAGTTTTTATAACAGAGATTTCAGCAATTTGTTGCTAGAGAACAAAATTTAAATGATAATACAACACAAGTTGTAGAAGTATATAATTGTGATGATACTGTATGATGATACCACTGTAATTATGACTTACAGACCTTTATAAACTTTGTGAGAGCTAACTTTATATGAGATGCTCTTAGAGTCACAATTTTCTCTGCTGTCTGTGCACAGCTGTGCTCTGGTGAAGACCAGTGGGTTGGCTGAGAAGATAAGAAAACAAGTGTGCAATCTCTAACTCCTCCAGCAATGGTCTTTAAATTGTTCTTAAACAGAATCGGGTTATTTACTTCTTCCACTTGTTCAGCCAACCCAGACCAATCCTCCGGTTTAATTTTTGGAGTCTATATTGACGTTTTCTTGTAGATGGCAGGAGCTAATTTCATGCTTCAATTGTTTCTTCTTCATAAGATCTGCCTTGAAGCAGTAATAACAAGGAATATATCAGAAACACATTACTTTATGTTTAAAAAGTACCAAGTAGCCATAGATTGCTTAAGGTCAGGAATTGTTACCAAAATAATAATTAAATAAATGAAAAATAGGCTTAGGCTTTCGAGATCAGATCTTACGACACAGCTTTTAGTATTCCTTCTCATATAAAAAATCTGTCAACCATGTCAGCATTCAACATTTACTATGTTCTGGCCTGCCATCTAGTTTTTTTTTTGGCCTCGATGCCAAACTTACTTGCCGACCCCTGCCCTCATCAATCGCCTTACCAGTGAACAGCATTCCCGATTATAATTGAAATATCCTATCTCCGCCGTGCTGAGATGAGAGCATCCACAAAAGTTGCTGTGCTCCTTGATTGATCTTAGAATTAACATACTACATCATTGTGTTGGGGGTTTGAAACATCAGCGAGGTTTGTTTGTGGACAGCTCAGAATCTGAACCTTTCAGAGCAAAGTCTGCCGCCAAAATAACTTTCAGGACCTCTACAATAATCTTAATCAAACAGAGTTGGTCCTGACTGAAATGTAGTTTGAGTGACGAATGGAGCTCAAGCTTGGTTCAGGCAGACCACGGCGTGACAGCCAGCATCAGCTGACGCTCAGCTGATTGTAACTCCTCCCACTACAATTAAATAAGATATATAAGTTCATCCGTACTCACACTTGCCATAGTCTGTCGTACAGACGCAGATGTGCTTACCCTCCTCCATCCCCAACTCCTCCTTATACAGGCATGATCACTTAGCGTCTTGTCCACGGAAATCATCTATCAGCTAATCATTGCTTAATCTTGTCTAGTCTCATTTATAGACATGTATCATTTTTTGTGCATGGAATTTTATATCTGTTGCATATTGAATTATATTAATTTGCATATAGCGGGGGAATTGAAGATCGGATTTATATTTGTTTTGCAGAGAGATTTATGTGGCCAAGTGTAAATGGAACAGTTTTAACAAATCAAATGGCTACCACAAAAAACAAGAATCAGGAACATTTCGTTATGTATTTATTTTTCAGTTTTTATAACAGAGATTTCAGCAATTTGTTGCTAGAGAACAAAATTTAAATGATAATACAACACAAGTTGTAGAAGTATATAATTGTGATGATACTGTATGATGATACCACTGTAATTATGACTTACAGACCTTTATAAACTTTGTGAGAGCTAACTTTATATGAGATGCTCTTAGAGTCACAATTTTCTCTGCTGTCTGTGCACAGCTGTGCTCTGGTGAAGACCAGTGGGTTGGCTGAGAAGATAAGAAAACAAGTGTGCAATCTCTAACTCCTCCAGCAATGGTCTTTAAATTGTTCTTAAACAGAATCGGGTTATTTACTTCTTCCACTTGTTCAGCCAACCCAGACCAATCCTCCGGTTTAATTTTTGGAGTCTATATTGACGTTTTCTTGTAGATGGCAGGAGCTAATTTCATGCTTCAATTGTTTCTTCTTCATAAGATCTGCCTTGAAGCAGTAATAACAAGGAATATATCAGAAACACATTACTTTATGTTTAAAAAGTACCAAGTAGCCATAGATTGCTTAAGGTCAGGAATTGTTACCAAAATAATAATTAAATAAATGAAAAATAGGCTTAGGCTTTCGAGATCAGATCTTACGACACAGCTTTTAGTATTCCTTCTCATATAAAAAATCTGTCAACCATGTCAGCATTCAACATTTAAACAGAATAAACTCCAAAATTTTCTGAAAACTGAAATAAAGGTTTTTTTTTCAAGAAATTAAGAAAAATCTTCTCAAACTTTGTTTATCAGTCATTAACACTGATTATTCTCATTATCACGTTTTTTTAACTTACCTAATTTATTGTTTGTTGTCAGACATAAAGACTTTATGTCCACAGAACCATGTAAAGCCAGACATTTGCTTCATTCCACCTGCCACCAATAGTTATCACAAAAAGTTCAGTAAATTTCAGGCGCAGAACTTACATCTGTGTCATTTCCAAGGAAACACGCTGTGATTAATCAAGTTTAAGCTAAACCTCGACTCGAGACCTGGCCCCAGTGCCCAGGCAAATCAGTAAAAGTGAACACTGCTCTCTCAAAAATCATCCACCCACAACAAACACTGTGTACCCATAACACAGCACACATGCTGTGTCCATCCAAAGTGGTTGTTAATTAATGGAGAGCAACTCCTGTGGAACGAGGACATTAAAACTAAAGCTAATATTGGGCTATCTATAATTAGCAGAGATAAGTAAGTGAGAGGCAAAGTCATTTGTCTTATTATACATCACAGGACCACATTAGCTCAGCCTCATCAAACAGTGGCTGTGCTGGTGTCACCTGTTCTGTGAGAGACAAGCTCTTGTCAGAGTTTTGAAACTTGTTTCCTCACTTACCCCCAATAAATAATAATAAACTTTACTTAAAATAAAAAAAGCTATTATATAGCATTTACATGACTTTGTGAGAGGTTTGTGAGGGTTCTCAACAGATTTTACTACCCCAGACTGTAAGGGCCTGATTTAGAAACACAAAAACACATGCAAACTAACACATTTCAAATTAGCAAAATAATAAAATCTCTTATTTATGCAAAAAAAATAACAAAAAAGATTGTGCCACTGGAAATAGTTTCGATTGCTCCCATAACGCGATTTATCAAGCATGAAAGTCATTTCAGAAACAGTAACTGTGTCTGCAAATGAAAACAACTGAAAGACGAGCATTAATCTGATTAGTGTTGTATAACATGGCTGCTGTCACAGAGAATAAAAAGCTGTATTCAATGCTACTGGGCTGCTGACATGCAATCATGTGATGTGAAAATATTCTCATGAGCATTTGATAAGATATTGCTCAACTTAATTGGTAAACATTTTGTTAAGAAAAGAAAAGAAAAGAAAATAAAAGAAAAAAGAAAAGAAAAGAAAAGAAAAGAAAAGGAAAGCAATTCAGGAATACAGGTGATATTCTTGCTCTGAATCAGGTTCATAGGTGTCATACCTGAGTTTTTCTTTGGTTCGTTTGGTATTACGAATTGCATGACTGATGTTTTGGGTGAAAGAAGCCCAAATGTAATTTGGACAAGCAAATTGTTACCTTTTTTGGGGGGATGATAAGAAATCAGGACACAAAACTGCAGTTCAATTTTTTTAATATTGGTTTCAGATCAATTCAGTCAGGTGCAATGGCCAAGACGCAAGAGTCTTTCTAAATTATCAATTTTAAAATGATTCTGAACACAATGAGACAAACACACTTGAAAGATATCCGGTCACTGTTCTCCATCTAGAACGTTGTCTCTTTCTTGCCAGAAGTAACAGCACTGAAAATGTCGAGTGGTATGATTCTGAGTTCAAACAATCAAGCTGGCCATTTGAGAAAGAGAAATGAAGGACAGGTATTTGCTAATATGTTTCAGAGAGCACACTGAATGCTGAGGATGAAGCTTGAAATAAAGCTTTTCATCATCATCACAGGATGACACTTACTGTAGAGACACACACCTGGAAGGGTCTTTGTCTCTATACTTCATCTGGCTGTACAGTTTTTGACCATGAGATCCACATCCTGTGGGCATCATCTCACCTTGAGGAAATCAAAAGATTTATGGATGGAACCTTGAGGGCCATAAAAACAAGACATGTTCATCAAACTCCTTTAAAGTTGTATTCAGACGAGATAAAGAAGTCCTCTCGTCTGAGTGAATGCCTGAGCGCTCTGTGGTTTCTGTTACACTTATTATGACAACAACTGAGTAAATGAAAATCTGAATAATAAAATAATAATTTTATCTAACCTCCAGCTTTTCACGGCTCTTTAATAAAACAAAAGGACATGTAAGCTCATTTTGAATGCAACAGACCAATGTGGATTACTACTGGCAAAACAAAAGTGAAAGAGTGAGGGGGAAAAAGCATTCTATAAGAGACATCTGAATTGAACATGCACATAATATACTGGCTTTGGTTCAATGTGCTTTAGGGAACACAAGATATGTTTCAAAATCCTGTGAAACAAGAATGAAGAAACCATCCAATAGTTCTTCTGTTGGGCCTGTTTCACTGCTAAATGTATAAATACATGCAATTCTGTTCTGTATGTGTCCAAAGTGGTACTGAATGGATGTCAAAAAGTGAAAGTAACAGTTATTTGTGTTTACTAAACTAATAAAAACAACTGTTATGATACAAATCAGTGGTATTTCTTACTCAATATATTATTTTAAATATAAAAATAGGTTAAAATGACTATAGTTACTTTTAAAATGAACAGAAAGAATATTTAATGTATTTTGATTTTTGTTTATGAAAACATCATCAGTTCCACTACTCTAAAAATGCAGGTATGATATCTGATAAGTATGAAAAAGAAGTATCACTATATAGTTAAGAATTGCTTAAGAATTCTGAATATTGAAAAAAAAAAAAACTAAAAGACAAACTAAAAAGAAAAATCAGTATTTTGTTAAGTCAAATCAATGTTCATGTCATTTAATGTACACTATGAAATATAAATAACTATTCATTTTTAGATTAACAGTTAAAATTAAAAAAAATTTAACAGATAAGCAGTTAAACCCTTGAAATTAGTGCTAGATGATGGCACAAGTCATCTAAAGGTGGAAAGGTTTACAAATTAAATGTCCAATATCAACTGAAATGGATAAGTAAAAGTCTGTCATATCAACCAAAAACTAATATGCAAAAACCACTAACACTGCAACTTGAATGTATGCTTATGTATGTGACTCTGAAAAAAGTTCATTGCATCTCTTGCTTGCCACTGCTCAGAGGAAGGCCATCCTTCCAGCCAGACACAGAGGCATGTCAGAGCGGAGCCTTCGATTGACCGATGTCCTGACAGTGAAACTCATCTAAAATCCTAAGTGCGTTCCCCATTCTCCTACTCCTGAATCACAGGATCAGCCATAGGATAACACCAAAGAGAGACATAATGTATAGCGAGTGACAGGAATACTGAGCAGACTGAACTCACAGAGACACTGAGGAAGAAACATCAAAGCTTTTAGGCGAGAACTCATTCCAGTTTTTGCCTTTTATTTTCGAGGCTGATTAATTTCTCAGACTTACGATTAAAACAAGACCTTCCTGGAATGCAATCACCAGACAAAATCCATTGATCAAAGGCTCGTTTACAATCATTTATGACAGAGAAATCTGAGATGAAGTGCCATCTGAGAAGTGCCAAGGGTAAAGTGGCTGCATGTGAAATTTACTGAAAATGATGGAATGCCTCTGACCTACTGAATCCTCAAACATTTTCTCTTCACATTCAAGTCACAACTAGGAGAAGTTACGCAGCATAATCTTGTAGCTTGTGTTACTGTGTATTCATGATTTGTAGCTGAAGCTCAAAGGAGACTAACTGAGAGAAATTCAGTATCTGTATTCAGACAAACTTATTTTGGATGAGATCACTACTACATTTACATAGACTCAGAGGACATGACAACTCAATAAATAAACATATGTGGACATTAAAGATTGATTTGAGTTTAAATTATTTTATTTTATAATCTTACCTATACATTATCTTTACATTGTTACATTAAAAAACTGTTACAATGTACAATCTGCCCAGCAACAAGACAAACAAAGCAACAATATTACAGAAATATACTAACATCTTCTAAGGTCATTTTCACTATCAGTAACTGAGATGCAACATGGCACTAGTTGCAAGAAAGAGTGAAACCGCGGTGTGATAAGAAATATATGAAAATAGCACTGAAGTTACAGCATTAGTGGACTAATTTACAAAGCTGCCATAGAAGATGCAAGGTATCCCTTTTTTAGCGGCCTTGGTTCCAAAAGTATTTTAAAATTGTACAAGAAGACAACTTAAATGAAGGAAAGAACTGCAGTCCCATGAAGCATTGTGAATAAAAATGATGGCATCCTCCCGTTGGGGTACCTAGCACAGTAGTCCAGTACCTATAGGGTGGAGCTAGACTCACTGCAGAACGTTGATTGGTTGACAGAGAATCATCACTTGCGCGTGCTACAAGGAGAATTACAACACAATGAAGCGTCTCCTTCACTCGTTCTGCCACACTGCTCATGCGGCATTGGGCTTGTTTACATCAGAGTGTGCAAAAACAAGAAATATAACAGCGTATTTTTGAATTTTATATTTTCACACACACAGACAATGTCACTCTTTCTTCTTCGCATGAGAATGATGTCGATCGCTACTTTCCGGCGTACACCACACCTATAAAGTAACCCAAGAATGGAAACCCAAGCCGGATCAGGGTGTACCGTCCCGAATCGTACTGTATTGCACTGTACTGTACCGCTCGGTGGAAATGAGGCTTTAGTGTGTTTTTGCAGCTGTTAATTCAATAAAATTCATTACCATGCACTACCACATACTTTCGTTATACAGAACTATACAGAACCATTTTGTGATCTTCCTCCACAGGTCCAAGTCTGACTAATTAGAAGTTCTCTTAAACTGAATTATTACATGATATGGCTGAGCCATAGTGCCCGCGGTGACAAGTAAGAGGTCTCTGCCTTCCCAGAGTCTCCACTGCCTCATTTTCTACCTCTAATTATGAAGGTAGGAAGGGAGGTTATTCAGACACCCTGCTGCTCTCCATGCTGATGTTTTCATAATAACCTTCTCTCCAAGGCATGCAGGTTTCCACACAGCAACAGGGTAAATAAGACATCCGGTTTGGGAAGCACACTATGGCATTCGTGTTGGCTACAGGCGGGTGGTGAGCCAAAATAATTGGAAATCATTTTAAACTTGGATCAACACATTTTTGACATGTTAATCACTGATTTTATCAGCTCTGTAGACACAAACAGAGCCAGAAACCATGAATAGTTACTAGTTTCACCAATTCTGCTCTGTAGCTCCTTGATATGACATCAAGGTGGAACCAGGCTCTGTAAAACCATAAAGGGGTCATATCACAAGGAATCAAATTTTCTTTGATCTTTTGAAGCAAAAAGGCTTCTAATTCTAATAACTTAAACCTCCTTAAACCGTCCAAAAAGAGCATTTATTGAAACTGAACAGAAAAAAATGACTCATTCTGTACTTAGTGATACATTTTGTCCTTTGCTAGGTTTCTATTCCTGCACTCTCGTAACCTGTAGGCCCGTCCACATTGAAAATTCACTGGAGCAAAAGCCTGGTCTTCAAGTATGTTCAACATCAAACATGGACGTGAAGAGATTGTGAACAAAAATGGATGTGAAGGAAGTTGAAAAATATAGAACATTACATGACAAGAAAAATATAAAAATTATATCATCTGGGGAATTTAATCACAGCATTTAAAAAAATGGTATGTGTTTTAAACGAAAAAAAATAATGTTCCGTGCACACACCCCAATCATTAAATTTATCCCCAGAAATTAAAATAAATAAATAAATTATTTATTTATTTAAAAATAAATAAAGGCATCAGTATCAGTATTTTTATAAGAATAGTACTTAGTAAAAATATGCTATTAATCAAATATTTAAAATAGCAAACATTCAAATTACTGTCTTTGTTTTTTCCACATTTACTTATGATTACAAATTTCAATGTTAGCTGTAATTAATTATGGTTAATTACAGAAACCTGAGCTTAAATCTAAAATTTGTCACAAAAAAACAGAACTAACTTTATAAACCAAAAAAAAATTAATAATTGATATGACCTCTTTAATATTCAATGCAGAATTCAGCTCTCCTCTCACGGTTATCACTGTTTTATATGCAAGACATCAAAGGATGTCGATCACAAGACAAAATGAAGGAAGCCTGATTTGAATACACAGAAATGAGTTCAAATGGACCGCAATTGTTGAATACTGCATGAGATTAAGAGGCTCAGTACAAAATACAACCCAGAGTGAAAGAGATCAGATTAAAGGTTGCCAGATCAGTTCATTACATTCACTTTTCATGTGAGTGGGAGGACACTCAAAATGCACATCAACTAAACATGATGCCAGTGCAAGTAATACCGGACCATCATCCCTCATCTACAGACAGAGAGAGAGTCAGTGTCCTGAAGATAAAGAGGGTTCGGGAGAGAGAAAAACAAGCATGCAGATGTGTGGGGTAACATTCAATTAAGTTTATTCACCACCACCAACTGGCTCGTTAATCAAGAGGAGATAAATATTACAGCACATTAGCTCCATTTATTCTACAAAATCAATTTTTCTCCAGACTATGTTTTCCTTTTCTTTCTGCTCCAAGCTAAAAGAGATGACAAATTGTTACTTTTTAATACAAGCCCTTAATGCAGATGAATGGTAGTGTCCATCTTTACACAATTTTCATGTCAGCCTACTTCTCCATACACAGCTAGCTGCTCCAGAAGCTCCTATCTCTGGCAGAAATTCAATTTATCAAATACCACTGCAAAAGCGCACACACTAATGTCTATTCACACACACACATCTACATATGAACGTTTAACCACATTTTTCAGTCGTGAATATTTTATATGCTACTTTGTTTTCACCCACAGCTTTACAACTAAACAATGAGGCAATAATCAAACTTGCTCTCCTAAAATGTTCTCTCTTCCATATGTGCTACTGTGTCCAGTTCATTTTAGCAGACTGGTTCCAAAGTCTATAGTTTAACTGCACACTGGATTACATGCTTGCTATCAAAGAAAACTCAAAAACAGCAGCTACATTGTAATCCAAGATGGCAGACAAACCCACAAACCGCACATTACAGATCAAGACATATTCAAATGATGATGGGTGAAAAGAGGAGCCTCAGTAAATGTAAAACATTTTATTCCTGCCTTGTCACTGAGAACCATTTTGTCTAACATAGACTCACTGGAAAAACGTGCCTATATCTATATTTTTGCAAAGCTCCAAAAGCGTACCTACACATACTGTATACTGCTGTTTAAAGCAGAAATGAACACCATAGGCCGTAAAACAGCAAAACTTTAGTACCTTTTTAAACAAATTGCAATGACCTTAAAAATGCTCTTACCATAGTGCATTTGTTTAAAAGTTTATGATCAGTACAATTTTTTTTCCCAAGACATTAATGCAGCAAAGATGGAATACATTTATCAAAAGTGAAAGTAAAGACATTATGATGTAACAAAATATTTCTATGAATAAATGCTGTTCTTTGGAACTTTAACAAAAAATGTATCATGATTCCCACAACAACATTAAGCAGCACAACTGTTTTCAACACTGATAATAAAACATTTTTTTCTTGAGCACCAACTAGAGTAATGGCTGCTGAAAATGCAGCTTTGTTATCACAAGAATAAATTACATTTTAAAATACATTAGAAGAGAAAACAGTTATGTAAAAAAAATATAATAACATTTCCTAATATTGCTGTTTTACTCTGTTTTTATTAAATGCATACTGGGTAGATGTCTTTCAAAAACAGTAAGATTCACAAACTATATATAGTCAAATTTCAGTTTGTATCCACCAATACTTATTTAATCCCATCATATTTTTAACATTTAATTATGCATAGAGCTATCCTCAAATGACAGCAGACAGGGTCATATGTTGGCTTTTCAGAAAGGAGGATGGGAACAGTAAGGCAAACAGCAGAAATGGTAATGACATTATAGACTGAGAGCTAATGTGTGAGTTCAATTCCCTGCCCCATTAGCCAAGTAATGGCTGATTAAAATGAAGAGGGGTTAGATCTATTGAGTCCTCCCTAGTCATCAGGGCACTGCACCCCCAAAGGTTTGCAGCAACTATTGATGGAAAGTCATTACACTTGGCATGTGGTGAAATCCATAGTCATCTGAAGGCTCATGAGATCATAATTGACTTAACTGAAGTGCAGTTTCTAATAAAAAAGTTTATTGTCAATATTCTAACTTAATCTAACTTATTTTGTGTTTCATAAAATACGATACAGGTTTGGAATTTTCATTTTTGGGTGAACAAACCCTTGTATTTCTTATGGACTTGAGCTCAGAGCAGAGATCAGAGCTTCTCATTCTCATTGCTTTTTTTGAGGGTGGTCCTGGTCCCAGTGAAAACTATAAGCTCAGTTCTAACAGTCACTCACTTTCATCAGATACAGTCAGAAAATGTTAAAACACCGAAAACATGATAAAAACTATTAAATGAAGCCTGTTTAAAGGTACTCAGCCTCAAAAAGAAGGTGCAGACACCCTGGCGATTCCACATATTCAATAATATCAACATCAAAGAAATTGCTGATATTGTGCAACTCAAGCATGTCGAAAGGAAGATATTTTTTTAAAGGCTGATTGAATTGAATACAGATGGATTGAAAGTGAAAAAAGAGTATTTTTTAACTCCACAGTTATAACTTTTACATTGTTAAAAACATTATAACAGACCAGATCTAGAATACTGTCATGCAGAATAAGGCAGTAATATGTGCTTTAGAAGTACTAAAAAACAGCCAATATGCTAGTAATATGCATGCTAATAAGCAACTAGCACTGTATACATATACTGGGTATTAATTTATGCTTCAGTGATTCAAGGACATCTTATGTTTTTCTCTCTGCAGAATCCCACAAACATCTTTCTACCACTTTCTATCACTCTATATGGGCTTTTTGTCTCAATTAAGCTTACTGAAATTCATCAACATGGAGCCTTATAGAGTGATGTACAACTGCTTGATCAAAACAATTATGGCCGTATTTGTAAATCTGACAGCATTCTGCTTTCGCCGTTCCACAGCAATCAACAGGAGATGTCATAATAACTAAAAGTGACTGTGTCTGCTGTATTGAATAAACTGTTCAATGTGCAGTCACTGAAAGATGTCATTAAGCAGCTACTTTTATAATCCATCATCTTAACCAACACTGGTTGCAACAGATGAATGCATTTTAAATGTTAATACTAAAGTTATATTCTATTATATATTTCAAAAAACATTCAAACTTGTTGACATTAACAGCAAAGAATTATTAGATTGCACAATATGGAAGTTTATTCCATTGCCAATGAATATGTACACGCTCTAGGTAACATGGATCTACAGTTCACACGGTCACGGAAAACCTGGAAATATCATGGAAAAATTTTTGTTTTGTTTATTGTTTTGTTGCATTTTATTGAAGAGGATGCCTTTTAATAATTAGTGTAACCATTCAATAAATAGTTCACCCAAGATGTAGATAAGCTTGTTTTTTCATCTAAACAGATTTTGGAGAAATTTGAAAATTGCTTCACTGGCTCATCAATTGATCCTCTGCAGTGAATGGGTGCCATTCAAAAGTCCTCTATCCATAATATTTAGAAATATTATGAGCAAGAGTTTAAATGTAAAATGCTTTCATGATGGATTTTTTTTTTTTTTATAAACAAGCATCTTCTTGCTTCACAAGACATTAACTGATGGACTGTAGTCATGTAGATTAGTGTGATGTTTTTATCAGCTGTTTGGACTCTCATTCTGACGGCTCCCATTCACTGCAGAGGATCCACTGGTGAGCAAGTGATGTAATGCTAAATTTCAGATGTGTTCAGATCTGGTCAGATGAAGAAACAAATTCATCTAGATTTTGGATGGTCTGAGGACAAGTACATTTTTTGTCTGAACTATTCCTTTGAATTTGACATTCAAATCAGTTCTCTTAAAGGGGTCATAGGATGCCCATTTTCCACAAGTTGATATGATTCTTTAGGGTCTTAATGAAAAGTCTGTAACATAGTTTGGTTAAAATTTCTCAATGGTAGTGCAAAAAAAAATTCATTATTACATCCAACAACAGACCACCTCAATCGCTTAGGAGTCATTCTTGTCTACATCTGCTCCAGCCCATGAAACGCTACTGTCAATCAAACTATCGTGGGAGTGGCCTGCTCAAAAAATATGATATACTGACCTCACAACCCTGTCGTAATGAAGCACGATCCTGTTCTAGTTGTGTTCAGCCATGACTAACAACTGCTCAGAATTCCCTAACAGTCTCGGCTTTTCCCTTTCTACTAATACGTCCATTTCCTTTTTCTTGTAAAATAATCTTTATCATGGTACTACTAACAAATGTGATGCTGGTGCTATCTATTTGAAATACAGCTAGGAGTCGTATTTTGTTCATTTAATAAAAATGTTATTAATCCAAAAGATTGATTTATATGTTTAAGAAAACTTTTAAAAAGTTTTTTTTTCCTGCTTTTAGCATGTTTGAAGAACTTAAAGCCACTCTGAAAATGCATTGTGCATTTGTGTACATCATTTTTCCATCCATAATAAACTATAGAAAACGAATGTAATTCATGTATTGAATAATTAAGTAAAAATTACAAGGGAATGCATATTCAAATTAATTGCCAAATACCATGACAAAAAAAATACTATTTGCCTGGAAATTGGAAATACTGGAAATTTTGTGTCTGTCAAAACGGAAGCCTGAAAGATTTACTTTCCCCATTTACTTTTCTATTCTGCTGGCTAAAATATCCCCCATTATTTCAGCAGGGTGTCTGATGTCTTTCAGCTAAATGGAAGGCTTGTCTGTGAGACTGTAATGTGAGCCACGTCAACCGTCTTTGAGTCCCATTATGGTCATAATCACTCTGCGATGGCTTCCTCTCTGTAACAGACATTATTAAGTGTTGTACCTAAGTGCTGTAAGTAAAAGAGTCAATGTCATCCCAATTATATTGTCAGGCCGTGTCATCATTTCAATCTGTTATTCTGACTGAAACAAGAGAACGCAGAAAATTGCACTTGGAGCTCTCAAGCATTGAGAGGAACATCTAAACAGAAATCATGCCCAGCAGGAATTTCCAATAATGCTCTCATGCTCCAAGTGGAAATAACAACAGAGATTTGGATGGTTTTTGCTTGTCACTGTGCTGACAATATTAGCATTAGCTTTTCATGGAGTCAAGTAAGTTACTTTTGAGTAGTGTGATCATCCAAGTGAATGTTTTGTGTAAATTGATACTTTAACTGAAGGGTCACACATCAGATAGGTTCTACCCCTTTATTATCTCAGATGGGTTCATCAATAAAATTACAGCTGACAGGCAAGATGAGAAAAGTGGCTTGTGTGAGTTGAACAGTGCAAAATATGCAGCATAGACTCTTAATCACAGATGTCTGTGCCCTGTTAACATAAACAGGATGAATTATGCATTGTTACTTCATTTGAAAAATATGGAGGCTCTCAAAATCTGAAATATATTATATATATTATAGAGCCCTTTGTTTTATATTTGAAAAATATATGTTATATAGGTAAAACAATCATGCTTGTAACAGTCTACATCAAAAGGTATAGTGCTGGTCAGCTTGTAAATTAGCATTCAAGAGCAATCCTTTAAAGTGAAAAGGTTTATTTGGGTAATTGGAGTAATCTCAGAATGTATGCCATGAATCATTGGTTTATACACATTCCAGACATGCTTCGACTTGATGCTTTCTTCACTCTGCCTTTCCATTCATCTAACTAAAGGACAATACACAATTGTTCATTTTGAGAAAAAAAAAAGACTCTGAAATTGATCCTAAGAATCACTCTTACACTCAACCATTACCATTCAAAAGTTTGGGATTGGCAAAAAAAAATGACCATTGAAAATTAGGAACTATTTGCACACTTTCTGATTGCAATTTTGAGAAATTAACTTGGACTTGGTTCATTCTTATTGCAAAACTGTCTACGAAAAGGGAAGTTAATTCTGAGAAGAGGTCAAGCATCATTTGTTTGCAGGTGGCATCTGGTTTGATAAGTAGTTCAAGTGTGACTTAAGTATCCAAATACCCTCGGGTTTTGTGGGGCCTCTGTATAGAATACATCATAAGAGAAAGATAGAAAGGTATCATTGGTTGCTGTATTCTTGAACATTGTGTAAGCATTTCAAAGGATCAGGTAGTAGGGCTGCTCGATTATGGCAGAAATCATAATTGCGATTATTTTGGTCAATGTTGTAATCACGATTATTTAACATGATTATGAGTGGGCCACATGACCAAAACTTTATATGAGTGATTTATTTAAAGATAGCAATATATATCTTTTTTTTTTTTTTTTTTTTTTTTTTTTTTTTTTTTTTTTTTTTTAAATAAGGTAGCTATGACATCTACATTTTAGAGACCAGCGAAATTTCACAATTCTCAAGAATAGCAGAATACTAGGGTAAATCATAAAACTAAAAAAGTCCTCAAAAATTATTGAAAATAATTAAACTGTCAGTAATACAAAACAAAAAAAAGGAGGAGCAGAAGCACAGCGCTAGAAAGGGGGCAGAGTAGGACACAATAATCGTATTTTCTGGATTACTGTATTTTCATAATCTTTGGAGGCCGAAAATCGAAATCTAAACTCTAACTGCACAACTCTCAACCGCAAAACCCTCTAAAAGGTTATGAACAAGAGTTCTATTTTAGGGAGCTCATATTTGTAGACAGCTATTGGGGCATATTTGTAACTCTTACCATTTAAGTTCCCTGTGGTTCAAAAACAGTGTACAGAATAGAGACCCCAGTTCTGCCTGTCGTCTAAAACATACCTTTCTATATGGTCACGCCCCTGTCCAGCTTCCACTAGCAAATGTGCAGCCAGCGCAGTGGCACAGCTGGCACATTACTGCTGCTGTAAAAACACAGTCAGATGTCCACCTGCCAACCTGGTGCTGACTATTCTCATATTATTCTGCAGTTGTGCGAATGGTTGAATGACCATTCACTTGCCACAGTCTCTAAGACTGACGAAAAGACAAATAAATTGTCGTATTTGATTGCTGAAGTCCTACAAGAACTCAATCTGTGACAAAACCAACAGAACCAACTGAAGTTTATTGACAAATTGCAAGCTATATTTCTATATATTTTGTAGAAACCGAGGCAGAAAAAAAAATTGGCAGTAAGTTTCTTGATATGTAATAAGCTATAAAGCATTTGTAGTCTTCTGGATTTCCCTTTGTTGTTATCAAAGCTTTTACTCTCACAGGAAGGTATTCCATAAGGTGTTGGAAAATGGATGTAGGGATTTGCTCCCATTCAGACACATAAGCATCACTGAGGTCAAACATCAGGTGATGGGTTCTGGCTCACAGTCACTGTTTCAATTCATCCCAAAGGGGTTCATTGGGATTTAGGTTGGTGCTTTGTTCAGGCTAGTCAAGCTTTTCTGTGCCATTTTACTTTGACAATCACTAAGCTCTTTCTGCTTCTCTCCATTTTGCTAAAAAAAATTGTTTGTCTAAGGTGATGTCTGTGGCTCTATGCTTGATTTTATGCACTTCCAAACAGCCAAAGTTGTTCATTGGAATAGACTTTTGACCATGTATTGTACTTTTAAAGGTGGTATTATGGGATGTAAATAGAATGCTGACTGTGTTAGACACATCAGTAGCCTTTTTGGGAGTTATGTACCCACAAGTCTTCTCTGTGTTTAAAAAAAATTGTGTTGTTTCCATGGGGAAAAAAAATGTTGTATAGCACTGCAGGAGTTCAGCTTAACAGAACTGTCCTTCCTTGTCATGTCCCTGAAGGACCATCTCAGACATTTTACTGCCACTTAAACCAGAATACAGTGATGAAAAACAGTGTGTAAGAGAAAAAGAGGCTGAGAAATTCTTAAAAACACCACCAACAATCTGACTTGCTGCACAATGTAGCAATACACACCCTACCAAAACTATGCACAGTTATGAACTACACTGCATGAGCAAATAAAAAAGCCACAATGTTCATAAATTATAGAACAACATCACTTTTAAAACAAAAACCATTAGAATAACATGGAATTAGCCACTAGCTGTAGTATGAACTCACCCCACTCCTGCCAAAGCAGTGAAACAGTGGCCTCTGGTGATAAACACCCTGAACTGCATCAATGACAGAACCACTTCATGGTTTATGCATCTACAAAGTGTACAGCAGAAGTTGTTGGCTATATTTAAATATTATTAAAATTATACTATACTGCATCTGTGTATACACAAAAAATTCAATCATTTATTATAAAAAATGAGACCGCAGCTTTCCCAGGCTACATCCTTTCGTTCACCTTTTTAACACTCCATCCTAGAATATACTTAAAATGATCTAGGATTACTAGGGATCAATTAGCAAGAATTGATTTGTACCAGGATCTCTTCTTTTAACAAATATATATAT
>NW_015544204.1:108017-112976 GCF_001515605.1 Sinocyclocheilus anshuiensis
TATTATGTTTAACCTGCGTCCTTCAGATACAGTATATCTGATATATTTATCCCTATTTGCTGTTAATGTTGTATTTATCCTCATTTAAAAATGACTGAATCTACCAACATGACCCCTAGATCCACACAGGAAATATGAAAAGTATTTTGTGTCTCAATGGGCTGCATTTAATTGGATCTGTGAATGGAACAGGATAACATCCTTTCAATCTTCAATAGCTGTCTTCATTGCCGGTATTTTCTGGTCTCAAATTTTACCTTGAATAATAGTTAAAGTTAGACGAGCGGCTGGAGAAGTGCAGGCTAAACAGATTCCATTTCTGTCATCCGTCATAGCTGCTAATTGCATGAGTCATTGTGGCTGAGAGCCTCAAAGCATCCATTCAATTTTCTGAAATGGTCTAACCAAACAAAAAGGACTCATTTATATAAAACCTTCAGCAAAATTAAACATACAGTCGAATCAGAAATGAACACAACAAATGTCTGACTCTGTTCATTTCCAAGCAGAATGTTTTCTACATTCGTGGCAAAATGCAGCATTCAGCAATCTGCAGTGGTTCTGTAAATGATGCCTGAGATGTGAAAGGTACATTTTTCCTCTCACAAAGCCACAAGTGCCCCATCCACTCCTATCACGTCTTTTTGAAGATGATAGCATGCACATATCATGTGAGATATTTATGTGTGTGAGCACAGGATCAAGCATGTGTCTTGTTATTTCTGTTAGATTTGTGAATGAAATACTCTTCCATCCGTACTATTAAGTTAATGACACCAAAATGTGTGTTGATGGGGATTAATCTGTTCTCTTACACTTAAAGAAAAAAAAGATTAAAAAATTATTGGTGGTTTACAAAAGCATTAAACATTTTTAAAATATATATGTAATGTATTTTGGGGAAAGGATATTGTCAGTACTGCCATTTATGTAATAAAAAGTAGGTCATTTATATTATATTATATTATATTATATTATATTATATTATATTATATTATATTATATTATATTATATTATATTATATTATATTATATTATATTATATTATATTATATTATATTATATTATATTATATTATATTATATTATATTATATTATATTATATTATATTATATTATATTATATTATATTATATTATATGTCATTAATGCTTAACTGAAATGTGTGCCATGGTAATAAAAAAACACTGGATACAATGGAATAATAGTATTCATTTGATTCAAATGCTTGGTTTAGATGCAGAGACATCAAACTACACTATTCATAATTGTGACTATTCACTCATTCGCCAATTATTCTCCCTTCAACATTGTCCAGGCAATTGCCCCACTTACAGCAGTTACACAAACAGCTTTTACCCTGGGTCACAATTACCACACAAGCCTTTGGTTCCCAGCCAAAGAGTCATATGTCAAGCCCATTATGGAGCCCGTGATTGAGGTTTCATTTTTTTTTGCATCAAATCCAAAAGTGTGCCTTGGAGAAGTGCTGGCAATTTGAGTTGTAATTGTAGTCAAGATCCGTTTAGTCACCGGAAAACTGCAATTACCCTCGAGATGTGTAAATCTGTCTGCTCTTTCTGAGGCATTCTGGGACCATGGGAGGCTTGTGTCTGAGCTGATACACATGCCGTTATCGTTTTCTGTTTAGTTGTGAACATACAAATAACCGTAATGACTTCAATATTTTATTGCCAAAAGTCATCAATCCTTCTTGTTCTTGTCTGTTTATCCAGCAGGAAAAGCAACTCTTTGTGGTGAATTTGGTTTGCTAAGTGACATTGCAAATGCACATACTAACAGCAAGAGTCAGCCTCTTGATTCAGAAGTGCCTGCAAAAAGAAAGCGGCAAAAAGAAAGTGGTAAGATGAAGGATGTGTGAGAGAATGAATACCATACAAAAAAAATTGTGCATCATAAACTACCCACAGTGCCTGAGAAAAAGTTTGTAAGACTTGCTGGGACCTAGCTTGTGTTGCCCTGTCTAAAAGGGTGAAAATGCAATATTCCTCCCATTGTTCCTGCTCTCACAAATCAATTTCTGCCAAGGGAAGATGCAACTCGTTTCCATGATAAATCTATTGAAAAAGTAACAAACTGATGTAATCAAGGTAGCAATAACTGTACTCGTTTCCTTTTTAAACTATAAAAAGCATAAAGTTTCATCTGACCAGCATCTCTTTACTTCCTGGCATCTTTTTTCTTTGCTACATACATAATTCACAGACATCATAACGCGATGTGTTGGAATCTGCTCAGCCCATTAATTAATATAGCGCTGCATAACCCCATAAATGTCAATAAAACAATAAACCATATTAAATAATTATATATATTAACAATGTAAAACACTAAAATAATTGAATTCATAATGAACACATCAATAAACATCGCCAGATGTCCACAGGAAGATTCGAGCCTGTGTTACAAGCCAAGTACTTGAAGAATGTACTCCATACTTTTAATATATATTCATATTTAAATATTTAAGATTTAAGATTTCATCATTTGCTTCACAGAAACATAGACAACCACTAATAGACATCTCGAAACCTCAGAGAGAGCTGTCAGAAGAAATATACCCCTTCATTACCCTCTTCCAATAATCAGTTCTACCACCTGTTTGGTGCCAGCCATCTACATTAATATTCCTTGTCTCTGTCTTACAGTTTCAGTTACTGGCTGAATTATATACCAGACATCTCATCCAGAATGAAGTCTACCCACTGGCGGTCTGCCACGCTCATGAAATTAGTGTGAGTCTGTGCAAAGTAAAAAAAATAAAATAAAAAAAAAACCTGAAACCTAAAATGGATTCAATCTGTTCCTTCACTCATTTTGGTAGGAACAGTCCAAGCAACATCTCTCACTTTCACAGAGTTTCTTGAACCTATAAGTGGGCTGCATGTCACCAAAGTGAACACATACCATGTGGTTTGCTGAGCTGTCACTACTACAGTGATGACTTAAAGTGCTTTCTCAAAGAAATTGATCTGCAGCTTTCAATCCACCTCAGTGAAAGCTCCTGTGGCACCTGGAATTATGGCTTTCCACCAGGTATTCACCAGGTATACCGTTTAAAAGCTTGGTGTTGGAAATATTTTTTCTTTTTATTAAAAAAAAAAAAAGTTTCCTATGCTCACCAAAGCTGTATTTGACAAACAGTAATACTGTGTTTTTTCAAGATTTTTTTTCCAAGATTCTTTGATGAAAAGAAAGTTCTAAAGAACAACATTTACATTAAATGAAAATATTTTATAACATTAATGTACTGTATACTGTCACCCTTGATCAATTTAATACGTCCTTGCTGAATAAAACTCTAAAAAAAAAAGATTACTTTTTTCAAGTAACTAGTAAAGTAACGCATTACTTTTTAATTTACAAGAGAATATCTGAGTTACTTTTTCAAATAAGTAACGCAAGTTACTTTTTTTTTCCAATTTATTGATTGACAGCTCTCCTGTCCCCAATTGTAATGCATTATTTTTAAAAGTAACTTCCCCCAACATGGTAATTCAAACTTCAGATGTGCAGTTAAAGGCTGGAATACACGACATGACGTTTACAATCAGAACAGATTTTAAAACACTAGGCATTATACACTTGCTGACTTTGTAAATGGTTACAGATTAAAACTGGGCATCATACACTAAAACACTGAGAATCAAACACTACACCGGAATTGAAGTTATTATGAAAACAACAAACTCGTGAAGAAAATGTGCACCTCGTTGCAAGGAGACGCATGAGAAATGAAAACAAAATGTGTTCTTAAATACGCTCAAAATATCAAAAATGTTTGATATCCTTAGACTAGATGGAATCATACTATAATCTGAAGCTAAAATCTGAGTCTATGCCCACCATAAACTAGGCTAATTCTCTATTAAATCTATCAATTCTGACTTCTCAAAACCTGCAGACTAGCTCTGATTTTCCTCTGACTTGTCCAAAAAGCAAATCAGGCAAAAATCTGTTCAAAAGTCGTGTAGTGTATTCCAGCCTTAAACTGCAATGATTGCTGAGACAACGATATTGTTAGAAGAATTATTAGAAATGCAGAGCTTTTACGACAATATACATGAATCAGAGGGTTGTCAACAAACTCCCAGTTACAATATTCCATCAAGATCAAGCAAAGGAAAAGTGTTATAAGTGACAAAACATGACCCAAGCAGACACTCCATGGAGACAATCAACATTCCTATGATCACTATACTGCAGTGCAAAGTCAAAATTTAGTTTGGGACTATGAACAGTTCTGTCAACTATGTTCAGATTCCAGATTTCAAGAGAAAACAGAGTATGAATTGATAACAATTCAATGAAAATTCAATCAAAACCTTTGAAGCCTTATCTCTCAGTTTCAGGGTAAACATAATTACTATGTTTTGCCTTAGTAAAAAAATATATCTATCCAATGAAATTTTTGTTTTGTATGCATGCACTCAGTAATTTACGCTTACTGAAAAAAATTACCCTCATTAAAATGATCTGAACTCACATCAGATGAAGACTACAGTAATAACTATTACTACTAATAATAATATTAATATGTCTACTTCATATACCCCAGAGCCAACGGCATAGAGTGATGGTATGGATCGCATGTGTGACCCACCAGACAACCCAAATAGAATGAGCACAAGTGGAAAAATAAAATGTCCAAACGACAGATCGAAGATAAACACAAAATGCCAAAATAAACACACAAATTTCCTCTGTCCAAGAGATGACAGGGAAAGAGCCAGTGGCACTCTGGTGATGTCATGTCATGTCATGTCGTGTCGTGTCGTGTTGTGAAGTGAAGTGAAGAAAATGTGGTTAAAATTAATCATTAGACTAAATGCAATTAATTGTACTGTATTCTCAGGACAATTTCACTTTATAAATGACTGCTAAACGTGTGTGTGTGTGTGTGTGTGTGTGTGTGTGTGTGTGTGTGTGTGTGTGTGTG
>NW_015544204.1:113013-157570 GCF_001515605.1 Sinocyclocheilus anshuiensis
TGTGTGTGTGTTTGTGTGTGTGTGTGTGTGTGTGTATTATATTTTCGATACAATATAAAATATCTCAAATAGAAGATAAGTAATCTGCATTACACAGTTTATGTCTTTAAAGCCTCATAGAAACTCTGCTCTACTTATGTTTATTGCAAAATTGCAGCTACTTGAGCACTGATCAATGACAAAGTGAAAATGCACATCCAGGTGAGATCCACTATTATGAGCAGATTATTAAGGTGCCTGTTGCAGTCAGGCTGAATAAGGATGAGCAGTGAGTGCATTTGAAAGGACAGTGGCCCTGGGGGTGACCCTAATAAAATGGCAATCATGCAGACCTGTCCTCAATTCCCTCTGCTGGCTTCTCCTCTCAGAACATAACACTTCTAGTTCATATCAGTCAAAGCATCAAATTAAATAATTATTCGTCTATAAGAATCAGTGTTATATAATAGCTTTTTAACAGGAGGAAGGAGTGCCTCTTAGTTTAAAATGGGAATTAGGATCACCATTCTGTCATTTCTAGTGCCCCTTCATTTTTTTCCCTTGTGTTTTTTAATGGTCAGGAAGTTCCCTGAGAATTTTGGTCAATTGCCTGTCAGGGGGAAGTATGAGAAAAAATCTCTTAAAATTACATGAAATAGGTTTATTTCAAATAGGTGTTGACGATGACCTGATTGACGACCTACTCACACTTGGATAAGGCTGACACCACTGTCAGCATTTTGTTCGATGATGAAAAAGGTTCTATACCTTTTTCATCATTCTGCGTCTCCAGCTTGGGATTAAACTCAGGTTGATGTAAGAGAATCTTCCCACAGCCTAGATCACAGATTACCTTACTGACAGGTGGCAGCTCATGATTCTCCAGACTTGTGTGCTTGAGAGGATGTGGTGAATAACACTGGAGTACCACAGGGTTCGGTCCTGGCCCCTCTTCCATTCACTCACTCACTACATTCATTGACTTTCCATTCATTCACCAATCAACTCCTGGCATTTGCAGAAGTTCTCTGGTGAAAATGACAACATCATCAGTACACTTTAATCAAACTTTAATCATTACTCTTAGAATAAAAATCACCACAAAACCACATTCCTCTCAATAGTAGCTCTAGGGGTGTAACAGTACACAAATTTTTGGTACAGGTCTTTCGGTTTGGTACGTGTACTGAACAATACAGCATTGTTTTAACCACTGCATGAGCGTAGCTTCATTGGAAACCTCAAGTTTTATATATTGTGACTTTTGATAAAAAAAAACAAAGTCTAATCTTTCAAATTATGTCCTTTTTTCAGGAAATTCAAACAATAAATGCCATTTTGGCGCTCTTTGATGTGGCGCGACAGATCACACATAAACGCCTCAGTTCAACCGGCAACGCTGAGCGCGAGTGAGCGCAATCATCCCTTCCTCTTTACTACTAGATTTAACGCGAAATAAACATGAATGAACATCTCATGCCTCATGTAATTGCTCAATCAGTGTTTCAACCGTGGAAAGACGTCAATAAAACAGTCACGTAGCATTTAATTTACCTCAGTCAAGTCATCAGTGTCCACAGCTCGTTAGAGCGCTATAAATTACGTCTAGAGAAGAGCATTTCGCGAAATATAAGACTACATACTCATTTAATTTTACTTACCTGTTAGTGATGTCTTAATTATTTAATATTTGTTTAAATAAATGTTTAAATAAATCTGTTATGAAACAAGTTATGACAGCCACTGTGTAAATGATTATATTTAACAACAAATGGAAATATTATTTAGAAGTTAATTAAAAACTGCATTATGTGCAATTTACAGTATATGTTTGCATACAGTGTTTTTAATTTGAGTGTTGAGTATTATATAGAAAATAAATAGTAATTAAATTTAAGTTTGGGCTCTGTTGTTAATTACAACCTTATAGAAACGTAAAAGGGCTCCCTATAGCTTAGAGCAGAATCCGAGGTATATTTTTATCCCTAAGAAAATTTTAATTGTAATTAAATTTATTCAAAGAAAGAGCCATTTGTTCAGTAAACCACTGTGTTAATATTTAAAAAGTTTTTCCCCCGCTGTACCGAACCATCATCGTTACACACCTAGTAGCTCATAATTTTATCAACGACATGAAAGTCTACTAAAAAACTTTTTGTTTTACATTTGGCAGGTGTTTTTATGCAAAGTATCTTACAGTACATACATTATTATCAACATGTGTTCTCTGCTAATCAAATCCATGATCTTAGCTTTGTTAGCACTACGCTGCTGAACTACAGAAACACTGAGTGTTGACCCAGAGCATTCAATTGCTTAGAAACAGTCAAAACATGTCTTTTTCACACTTTGGCTGGCCATAGCCTTCTTTATTAGAGACAGATATTTGTATTGAGTTGACTACTGATGGTCTAGATAAAGCTGTCAGGCAGAGCATCCTACACACTAATTATCCCCCCTGCATACTGGGGCTGTGATACTGATAACTACCATTGTGACTCTTAACATACTAACTCTGTGCCCCAGATGCATAATAATAACAGCTTCATATATTAATGTTGTTTATCTTTCAGCCTTTGAAACACAGAGAACGGAGAGTGAACTGTGCAGAGTTGCAGGCTTGGTCCTCTCCCTAGTGTCTATTTTGTTCATTGAGCCAATTGACAAGAAAGAAGACAAGGCTTTGCCGATGACATGCCACCTCAAGGTTTAGAGAAGCCGGTAATATGGCATCCAGAGCATTTTATGTTCAGAATTAGGGCACCTCTGTGGTTTCATTAGGGGAGAGGGCAAGATGAGTTGCTCTGGTGAGACTTCAAATAACAAAAATTAACACAAGCCCAGTCACACCATTATGAAAGCGTGTCAAATCTCTGAAGCATACTGTATTGCCATTTGAAGAGGGATGAAGAGGGAATGTCAGGGATATAGCAATGCACTAAAGCAAATATCTGTTGTCAGAGAAATAAAGAGAGCATGTTTTATATCATAAGCTATAGGTTTTTAAGCCCTCATCTTCTTCATCTATTAAATTCAGACTTTCACAAATTAATTTTTCTATGGTTCAGTTTTTCTTCATTCTTTCTAAAAAAAAACACTAAAACTGACCCTCTGATACATGAAATAATAAAAAATATATATCTTTAAAAATTCAATTAAAAAATCATGCTATAGAACAGAACTGTCATATATATTAGGACAATCATTTTTAAAGATTTATCCATTGTAGAGAATATCATGCAGGATTAATAACTATGTAATTTTTACAAGATGAACGATTCTAGGCTCCATGTTTTATAAAGCTTATGAATTCTATTTTAAGCTGTACTGTTGCTGTACATTTTGAGAGGTGTGCGTGCCGCATGTAAACACCCACGCAAACCATGAACAGTGGAAAAGGTTCATCTCTACACAACTCACTTTATTTCTCGGAGCAGCTTATAAAGTTGATTGATCTTTAATGTGTAGAAAAGTATTGATTTGATAAAACAAACACATTTCTGGAACACAATATCAAAGACACAGACTGCCATGATTGAGGAGAAGCAACATCCAGTAATGTGGCTTCTTGTACCACACAAACAGCAGGAGGAGGATTTTTTGTGAAGGGGAATTTACTTTGGCTCAAATTACAGGCAACCCTGCTGTTTGGCTTGATCATCTGAGGATATATTTATAAACATTACATAAATGTTTGTGTATATACACACATACTCCTCACAAATGCATATAATTTATGGCGGCGTCTGCTTAGAAAGTTGTTTCTGTACTTCTCCACCCAAGGCAATGCATCTCTCTGACACTCACACAAATCTTGATGTCAATCCGCATGTCTCCACACTTCCACTTAAGCTTCTATAATAGAGCTATAATGCAGCGTGGAAAAAGAGTGAGGAGGCGAGAAAGAGTTCACACAACAGTGACACCTGTCATAACCCCAGCAAATCTATCTGGACCAGTAAAGAGCGACTCAAACAGCCAGACTGATTGCTGTCTTCCTCTCTCGCTGCGTGTTTGATCCAGTCCTTTAATTCCCTCTACTTGTTGTGTCTGATCCATACAGCCTTCATCTCTCTGCCCAGTGCGCAACAGATGCGATCACTGAAGACTCTCATTGTTGTGTTAATTTATGTGCTGCTGTGCATAGCCCAAGGCAACGTGGGCATTGCAGGTGGGCTGTGCGTATATATCTAAACACGGAAGAGATTGTGTCCATGAGACTGTCTGAGGGAGGATGTATTTCTGCTGCACTTCACCATTAAGCTTTCCCACTGATCTCTAATTCCTTAATTACAAAAAAAGCAGGGATTTTATTACCATCGGTCACATAAATTAGCACTAGAATGGAATAAGAATAGAAACTAAAGGAGGAAGAGAGAGGTGGATGAAAATGTGGGGGGAAAGGGGTGACGAGTCACTGGAAGGAAGAACGCAATATAAAGGAGAAAGAATAGAGCCAGGGAGACAGAGTGAGCAAGAGAGAGCTTGAATACGAGACTGGCAGACACCATTAGTCAAAGCCTGACAGCAGACTGTGACCGACAGGTAGACCAGTGCCAAGCAGGCTGTGGCAGCCTTGGCTCTGATTGGTCCTTCCCTTTTGAAAGCCTTGTTCTTGATTAGTGTTGTTTTGAAAGACCAAGTAATCTCTAATGGCTCACTTAACTTTAGCTCAACACTGCCCCCTGTCTGTTATCACATAGCAATAGTGTGTGCAGGCACTGTATGCATTCTTCAAAAGCATAAAAATAGAGCTAAGGTCCAAGGGGAATAGAGTGCTACAGGAATGATGTATTTTAGTAGGCCAAAACCTGGGAACAAGTTAGCATTTTAGCACTTGCGTTTCCATTGTCCTTAAGTCAATGGGTTTTTTTAATGGGTTTTTGGTTAAAAGCCTGAAATAAAGTCTGTGGTTAACACAAGCTCAAGATATTTCATGTTTTATTCTACAACTTAAAATACTTCGGTAATACCTCTTTGGGATTTTTTAAAGCTTTTACTTGTCTTGTCAGTTGCTGACAAGTGGTTAAATGGGACTACAAAGATTGTCGGGGACATTAAATATCATCACACCAAACAAGTGAACTCACTAGTCTGCTTTTACAGTCTCATTGTGTTTGTAATTGTGCTCTTACAAACTATTCTATGTTTCAGGGAAAATGTTTTTTTTTTTTTTTAAATAAAGACTGAAGAAGTTGTTGGAAGTTTAATGGTGGTGACGTTGAAGTTTGTTTATAACCTTGCATAGTTTTTTACTTCTGGCAATTGCTTCAAAATTCAAACATTTTTGTTGGTCACAGCTTATTTTCTGCAATAATCCAAAAGCCAATGGAAAAACCCTACTTGTTTTTTAATAGAGAGCAAGATGATGCTAACTTCTAGGATGGCCTACAAAAATACATCATCACTGTAGCACTCTATAATGGACAAGAGAATTTTTTGAATTATATTACAAAATGTACAAATATATGCTGACTTTTCCAAACAATATTCTTAGCCATCTATTCAGACAAGCTAATAATGAGAATTTCATGAATCCCCTGAAGGAGAAACAAAAGGGTTTAGGCATAAATCCCAGAGTCCAAGGGGTCTTACTTGTACTGAGAACTTCTGGTGCCAGTGGCCCACATGTCTAGTAGCGCTTGATCGATTTCGTCCACTCACGTCTGGTGATACACACACATACACATAAAACCTACAGATGGTGTAACACACTCACCCACACATTCAGTTCGAGTCCATATCTCATGTGTCATTACAGCTGAGAAAGGACCTAAGAGAATTTTTTGAATTATATTACAAAATGCACAAATATATGCTGACTTTTCCAAACAATATTCTTAGCCATCTATTCAGACAAGCTAATAATGAGAATTTCATGAATCCCCTGAAGGAGAAACAAAAGGGTTTAGGCATAAATCCCAGAGTCCAAGGGGTCTTACTTGTACTGAGAACTTCTGGTGCCAGTGGCCCACATGTCTAGTAGCGCTTGATCGATTTCGTCCACTCACGTCTGGTGATACACACACATACACATAAAACCTACAGATGGTGTAACACACTCACCCACACATTCAGTTCGAGTCCATATCTCATGTGTCATTACAGCTGAGAAAGGACCTAAAACAATCTGTCTTGATGCCTGGGGCTTAAGCTTGCTGGGAGATAAATTGACTTTTTAAGAAGTATTGAAGAGGAAAGCACTAGTGTGAGAGTCCAAACTTTTAGTTTTGCCTGCCAGGAAGTATCGGTATTGTTTTTAAGTTGTCTGCATTTATAACATTCATAAAGATGGAAAATGAAAAAGTATATATGCAAGTAGAAATTTCACAGTATATGAATCAAAGTTTCATGACAAACAAATTAGTAATATGCCTATAATGTTTTATAAGTACAATTAAAATAGATTATTATTTTGAAAAAAATCAGATCTAAATACTTACATGAACATGCACAACTACTTAACATTCATCAAGGCTGTACAGGAAAAAATCAAGGATCTTTTGAAAAGGAAATATAACCTTGACACAGAAAGATAAAGGACAGAGAGAGAAAGAAAAAGAGAAAGAGAAAGAGAAAGAGAAAGAGAAAGAGAGGGAGAATTATGCACTGTTAGTGGTGCCCAGCTGAGAACATTAAAACACTAAGATACTATTCAAATACACCAACACACCTTAAGTCCTTTCCCCAGATGTACGGATACAAGCTCAAAGTCACAAGGATTTGCTTTGTTCAATCTGTGTTTAAGGTGATAGTTTACATAGAAAAGGAAAGAAAATTTAAGGAATAAGCAACATGAAGATACAAATGAATAATTCATGCCAAACAAGTCATCTCAGCATAGTTAGCAGCATTAAATTTGCTTAAATAGCTTAAAGAATAATTCAAAGTCTCTCTTGTAAAGGCATTAGCAGTGTACCGCAGGAGGACAGACTTAATGAAGAGAGCAATGGACCCAGATGAACCCTAGATAGGACAACAGAGAGGTTTCTAATTACATTAGCCGTATCTCTCTCTCTCTCTCTCTCTCTCGTGTCTATATTTGTGTGCCGAGGTAAGAGAGCAAAAGCAAGCGAGCGAGAGAGATCCAGTTGCATTATAGGTTGACAACAGCCCTTGTTAATTCACCTGTGGGACACTTCTGACCTTCAGTGCACACCAGAGGCCCGTCACAACATAGATGCAACCACACAAACCCTCATCATGGATCTGATGGGACACTATACTGCACCACTGCATTCACCGGCAATCACCTGGCTGCACTCAACTCTTCAATGACACAGCGAGAAGCTCCATGCTGGCAGGACACAGAGGGATCTGAAGGAGCCAGAGCAGGTCAGTAAGATGAATAATGCAGAAAAAGAGTGACCTAGGAAAACAGACAACAGAGTGCTGACGAATGCTAGCTATTGATTTTCTGTGTAGAAAACAACTGTTAAGAGTTCATGAGACATGTTTTTTTTTGACTAGGATGTTGAGAAAATATTTGTATTCTGTTATTGAAAAATGAAAATGATACAGTGGAATGAACACTTTAAAAATACACCACTGTTCACAAGTTTGGAATCATGTATGTATTTGAAGGAAACGTCTAGGTTACTTGTGTAACCCTCGTTCCCTGAAGGAGGCCGGAGGAGCTAGAATGGGGCATGGCAAGGGGGATACCCCACCGTTTACAGAGGAGGTATCTGGACCGCAACATCGCAATGGTCATGTTCCCGCAATGATAACCTCACTCATCCACGAGCGCTGCATCAGCGTGCTGAAAGCCCAAGCACGAGACACAGCGATCGTGACCATCAGATGAAGCCAGGAAACGACCACATCCAGAAACGCACGAGCGGGAAGCCATCTTTAAAAAGACGCCCGTCGCAAGATGCTGGACCCCGCCCTGTCCGAGGACCCAACACACTCGTCCGGAAACACCAGGTGGTGCAACATGCTTGAGGAATGAGAGGCCCATGGAGACGTACTCGACGGGGAAGCTCTCACCGTAACCCTCAGGTCTCCCTGACCATGAACCGAAGTAGCCCTCCGGCCGGAGGAGCTGACGTAACGTCGAACGTGACTGACTGAAAGGGAACTCATATTTCTATTCACCAATGTAACATTTAATTGATCAGATAAATGAAAAAGAAAGAAAAATGTGCTAACAGTACAACACAGTTCTGTTAATATTACTTTTAAAGGGATATTTCACGCAAAAATTAAAATGAGCCCATGATTTACTCACCCTCAAGCCATCCTAGGTGTATATTACTTTATTCTTTCAGACGAATCCAATCGGAGTTATATTAATAATTGTCCTGGCTCTTCCAAGCTTTATAATGGCAGTGGGCGGTTGTTTCTGTTCAACAGTCCAATAAAAAGTCCAATAAAGCGCATCCATCCAAAGTGCCTCACACGCCTCACACTAATGGTTAGAGAGTTGGACTTGTAACCAGAAGGTTGTGGGTTCAAGTCTCAGGTCTGGCAGGAATTGTCGGTGGGGGGAGTGAATAACTGGACCTTATTTACACACGACACTGCTCCACTGATCATGTACTGGTTACTCCACTGCACACCTTGGATCACTTCTTCCTCACTCTTAACCTCAACATGGTTCCTGACACAACACATACCCCTACACATGTCACATGGATGCGCTTTATTGGACTTCTTTTGGACTGTTGAACAGAAACAACTGCCAACTTGTAAGAGCTAGGGCAATTTTTAATAGTAACTCTGGTTGGATTCGTATGAAAGAATAAAGTCATATATATGTAGAATGGCTTGAGGGTGAGTAAATCATGGGCTAATTTTCATTTTTGTGTTAACTATCCCTTTAAGTTTCTGCACATATTTATACAATTTGATCATTGTTGAATTGAACAATGAAAACGCTGTAAATTGTTGTTGTTTGTTGTTAGTTCATTATACCTAATGCTTTAACTAATGTAAGAAATGTAAGTAATTACCAAAAATATAAAAATTATTAATGTTTGAATGAAATAACTATTTTATATATTATTAAATCATTAAGTGGGGGCTTTAAAGTTATAGAAAAAAATACTCTCTTTTGAGAGATGAAGGCTCTTACATACCCTACTATCTTGAATGAAGAAAGGAAATTGGATCTAATCAGTATGAAGCGAGAAGTGGAAGGCCCAGATGTACAACAACAAGAGTACAAGCACATCAGGGTCCCTAGTTGAGAAACAGAGCCCTCACTGGAGCTCAGCTGGCAGCCTCATTGAACAGTACTCACCAAAGACCAGCTTCATCTGCTTTAGGGAAGACTGAGATATTGGCCTTTTCGTGAAAATGCAACATCTGACACTGGCAAATTAAAAAGAAAAGGGTAGAATGAGCAAAGGAACATAAAGACTGGATGGTAAATGAATAGAAATAAAATAGTATGGATGGCGAGCTGTTCCAGAAACTGTTTGATCACAAGGTCTGTGTGAAGTGCTTTATTATGAGCCCATAACAAACAAGTTGAGTTCTACATAAGGTATTGAATGAAACCTCAATATTGTTTAATATAGAAATAGTCATCGATAACATTATAAATGGATTTACCTGGCTTGGATTTACTGTAATTTGGATCGATTTAGGGCATCATTGATTAACAAAGTATCAATTTATTACAATTTATAATGATTCCAAACTTTTGAATGGTATATTTGTGCTTTGTATTCTGTATACAACCTGCAAAATGTTTTGCCACAACTACCTAAGAAATTTTTCTAAAACCAACACATAAAAGTCAATATAAATAAAGTGGGAACTGTGTTACTGTCTCAGGGCATTTGCTGTTGAAGACTCACTTATGACTTACAGGTGTAAAACGTTGCAGGCTGTTCCAGGCAAGCATGCTGAAATGATAGTTAACTCTTCACCTTTTTTGACTCAAAGAATTATGCTCCAAATATATCTGGCAGTTCTCCCAGCGTGCTCCTGGAGAGGAGATTCTGGCAATCCAGAATGATGCAACAGATCTTGAGAGACATGTTTGTAGATCCAGAGCTTCTGGCTGAACTAAATGAGGAGCAGAGGCAGATTCTTTTCTACAAAATACGTCAGGAGCAGGTGCGACGATGGACGGCGCGTGAGAGCCAAGAGGAAGGCTGGAAAAGACCCCTGACCAGGGAGAGAAATGGTGAGTGGGCAAGTCTATCTTTCCTAGGCCTTCATGTAATCAGATTAAGTCTTCCATTTCTGGGTCCAAGCTCTCTAGGCCAATTTCACACTTCCGGGTTTTTGGCTTCTGGATTGACCCACGCTGGTAACAGCGATGGCTGAGCCTAACAAGAACCAGTTCGTGATTTAAATATTATGAAAATGTTTGAATTGTCTTGGTCATTTATTGCCAAGACTACAAAGTTATAATTAAGAGCAACATTTAAGAACGTATTCTAAATGATGCTTAACTTGATTATATAATTTTCCGTGTTTGTTTTGGTGTGGCTGTGCATTATCACACTCAGCGCTTTTCGCAATGTGCTGGGGAAATCATCGGCTAGCAGCTCCCTTCTCACACAGACCTGAACCGCTGATACATACTGAGAAGCCAGACCACTTGCACCCTGGACTCATATATGTTTATGGACATATCTATCATAAACGCCAACACTTCTGTCATCTCTTAATGATATTTCATCTCATTCACTCACATATGCTCCTGTTGCCATCATCTTAAAATCTATAAATATGCACAGTAATATAAAACCTATTAGTAGTAGTATTTATTGTTGGTGTTGCACATTTCATAGTCAATGATCTGCTTACTGTAGATTAATGCAAAGATTGTGAATAATGTATATTGTATACAATGTGGTCTTGGACATAAATGGCTTAGTTTAATCATTTTAATCAATCAGGATTAGTTTTGATATATGCTTAAATATAATGTTGTGATATTTAGGCTAATTATTTCAAGCATGCTAAACTCACGACAATATTATGTAATCCCGACAGCACAGAATGGCGAAACCAAGACATCATATATAGATTTAAATAAGGAAAAGCTTGAGTCTAGAACTGGATCATGTTTCTGGCATGTTGTATTTTTGGCATCAATTGTTGTAACCCTAACGAATGCAGTGCGTTTTTATTTCTAAAACAACCATGTCGGAATACGTACCTTGTATTTTATGCATTTATTTATTTATCATATTCAAAGCTAAAGGTGGTCCAAACAAATCACACACACACACACACACACACACACATATATATATATATATATATATATAGTAAAGTGTACATCATATGATGATATACAAGCAGGGAATTATTGAATGGGTACGCATTTCTGTTAATGACGCGACACTTGGTGAATTAAAACCCACCGGTAAATTTGAGCACGCAAGTACTAACTAATTTATTTGTAGATTATATAACAGCAGCTTGAAAAACAGTCAAAGCAGAAAAGGTAAGAAGCGACATTTAAGAAAAGAGCATATAGCGTACGACCCATGGCGGAACTAACTTTGCCCAGTAGTGACGTAATTTACGATTCTCGTGAAATTGGCCTATTAGATCCCAAGAGCAAACAACAAAATCATGATCCTAACCTTTATATCCATACTAAAATCTTAGTTGGCCAGACACCAATTCATTTTTAATTAATCATTAAAATTGGCTTAGCTTAAATGTGTGCTATAAATGAATAGTGCTCATAAAGGGCTCTTGAGATAGTATTCTCAGCTGAATCAGAGTAGAGGTTTGGACGCAAAAACAATATTCAATACGTCACGATTTAACGGGATAGTTCACCAAACAGCAGCTGGTCCCCACTGACTTCTTTTTTTTTCATACTATGGAAATCAATGGGGACCAGCAACTGTCTGCAAACCCACATTCTTCAAAATTTCTTCTTTTATGTTCAACATAAGAAATAAATTCATACAGGTTTGGAAAAAGGGTGAGTAAATGATGACAGAATAGTAATTTTGAGTGAACTATCCCTTTAAGCCAATAGTTTTGTCTGTCACTTCTGAAGTTTCATGATGTTTAGGATGGTCCCTTTGTAGGCAGTACACAGCTCAAAATTACTGTTTAAATACTCTTTAGGTAAAGAGTTAATTCACCCAAAAATTTAAATCCTGTTGTCAATTCCTCACCCTCATGTTGTTTCAAAACCCATAAGACTTTCATTCATCTTCAGAACACAAATGAAGATATTTTTAATATTTTCTCATTATTTTTGTCCATCCATTGAAAGACTATACAACCAAAACTTTGACGCATTAAAAACTATAAAATCATATTGTCAAGTCAAGTCAAGTCAAGTCACCTTTATTTATATAGCGCTTTTAACAATACAGATTGTGTCAAAGCAACTGAACAGCATTAATTAGGAAAATAGTGTGTCAATAATGCAAAATGACAATAGTAAACACAAATTTTTCAGTTAAAGACAGTTCATCATTGAATTCAGTGATGTCAACATCCAGCTCAGTTTAAATAGTATCTTTGCAATCAAGTCAACGGTATCGCTGGAAATGAAGTGTCCCCAACTAAGCAAGCCAGAGGCGACAGCGGTAAGGAACCAAAACTCCATCGGTGACAGACGTGGTAGAAGACTAGTTAGGCGTGGTAGAAGACTAGTTAGTATTGTAAATGTATCAAGTATTTTAATCCAGGTTATCTAAAGAGACATGATTGTTTATATGATAAACAGATTTAATTTAGGCTTTTATTTATATATAAACCGATCAATACACTGAGCTCATCAAATACTTCATGCTAAACATGGGTCATGGATGAGTCAGACTTTTGGTTGCATGTACTTTTAATGGATGGACAAAAATGATATTAAAATATATTCATGTGTGTTTCAAAAAATGAACATAAGTCTTATGGCTTTGGAATGACATGAGGGTGAGTGAATGATGACAATTTACATTTTTGGGTGCACTATCCCTTTAAAAATATCATCTAATCTGGTTTTCACAACTGCCTTTATCACTCTCTCCAGAAAAAAGAAAGAGTGTTCAGTGGCTGCAGGGTAGAGATGGTGAGGTGTGGGTCTGGGTAATGGGGGACTTTCCCGGAGACAAACCATACGAGATGATTGTCAAAGAGCTGATGGAGGAGAGAGCCAGGCGACAGGCTCAGCTAGAAGCCCAGGAGCTGTGGTGAGGATTGTGAGCTGAACGCCAAATCCATGATGTCTATCTGTATCAACTGACTAGATTACAAACTTGTTTCATTTCCATAATAAAAACATAAAATATGAAATATTTTGCTGTACAGATTTAGCAATTTAGTGTCATGCTTCAGGGTGCCACATAGAAATATAAGATTTATTTTGTTCATACAGAAAAATCATGTAATTTTTCCAAATATGCCTAAGGAAACAACAAAAAATACACTGACGTCAAATCCTGGTTTATTAAAAGATTTTCCACCTTTATTTTTTGCCGTTTTCCAAGGCGGAAGAAAGAAGAAGAAATAAAGCAAAAGTTCAGAGATGCCATCACAAAGGAAAAAGCACGCTTAGTTGCAGGAAAATGGAAGGAAGAAGCTGAGGACAGGAAGGCAGCCAAACAGGAGGAGGAACGTATACAGGAGAAACTAAAGGTGATTGATCAACAAACCCCTCAAACTTCTAAATCTGCTGCAAAATGAGAATGCACTAATTGGCCTCAGCAAGACAAAAATGTTTGCCAGGATCCGAACAATCTGCTAGAAAGTCGGAGGACTAACTTAGAAGTGGGAGTCACAAAACAATCCAAGTGATCAATTACCTGCAATGATGTCCACCTTTAGGGCCTAACATTCGTTTGGTGGATGCTGTTTTCCACCAAACTCTCTGTAAATGATTTAGGTAAGTGTGTGGAACGGCGGCAGTATGTGGAGGTGGGCCCTCTGTACTTCGATTCTCTCTACCTCCCTTTGAAGGACAGGGAACAATGAGGAGAACAACCATGCAATCAATACTCAATCTGAAACCAACAGGAGGGCAACATGCTGCAGCAACGACAAAAACTAGGGCTGAGTGCTTTTTTAGTTCTCCAAAATAGTCTATGTACTTTTGTTTTGTCATGTTAGTCTTAGTTGCTTCCCGGTTTGAGGCTAAATAAAACAGGAAATGTATTATACAGAGCTGGAGCTGTTTTTGGTTGATGTTGTAAAAAGTAGAAGTCATGTTAAAGTGTAAAAGGGTCAATGACAAATAAGAGCACACAGGAAAATGAAAAGGAGTAATCTTATAAAAACTTGCTTTGAAACGCATTTCAAGCTCTTAAAAAATTGACTTGTGTATTCATGTTAGTTTCAAAAAGCTTTTATACTAAACTTATATGCAAATGTAAGAAACTAATATGCATTATATACAATAACATTTCCTTAGATCTACATGTGAAGAAACACATCTTGGACTTTTAATAATGTTTTACAATATATTTAAGGGAATAAGTGTTTTTTACAAATATCATGAATTCTTAATTCATAAATATCATACGTTTTTGAGGAGTCACATGACATGACATTTTACAAACTGAACTAAGTTGCCTTGTCATAATAATAGTTCAATTCCCTGATATGTCATGAGTCCTCTCTATGACATAACGTCCTGTTGACCGCATACTGTTGAGTAGTTTTGTTGAATCACGCGTTTGTAATTTATACCTTCCAAAAAATATCAAACTTTATTTAAAAAAAAAAAAACATGCCATTGTACTGTATATGTGAATTTGTATTTTAATGCATTTTTTAAATGATGTCATTGACCCAAAATGTAGATGCATGGTACTTTGGCAAGTCAAAAACATGTCAGCTTTTTAGTATGAGAATTTGTTTGACTGTAGGAAAATGAGGGCAGACGCCAATTAATCTTGAAGAGGAGATAAGATCCTAAAGGCATCTCCAATGCTGCAAGATTAGTTATTCAGAAATTGTGCTGATGGCATTATCTTTTCAAAGAGGAAGAAAAAGAAAATGGCAGAACGTAGGAGGATTCGGGGCAGACAAGGGTGGCGGCACGACCGTTTTTCAATATTCACTGCAGTTTCCCAAAGAGGCCTTGATGGTTAGCCATTATTTGCGGCCTGGTAATGAGACCTTCTAAAGAAACTTGTCAAATATTAAAGAGCTCATTTATCACAGCCCACATATCTTCCCTCTTACTGGAAAGTGCTGAGTCATTAAACTTTGAAGTGTTTCTCTCACAATACTCCTTAAGAAATCTTTAAAAAGACTGTCGAGGCACAAACTAAGGAGAAGAGTGAAAAGAAAATGGTGGGGTCTCTCAAAAGTTGTTTTAGTTAGATGTGCTTCAGTTATGCGAGGAGACACTTCAATATAGAGCAACTATGTCAGCAAACTCAAAGAAAAAAGATCTCCATACAAAGCAGAATGAACAATATTTTCCGTAGCTACTGTCATGACCTCAACTGCACTCATCTTTTTGGACTCTAGTGGTCTAGTTTTCAGATAATGCCTCATTGGTAATTACCTTATGCCAATAATTACACGGCTTAAGTATCTCAAACAACCATGCTGCTACATGTTAGTGTCCTAGAGGATTAATTATTCAACCAAATGATTTCCATTTCAGCAGAGCTAATGAGCCACTGGTGCTAATTCATTAGTGCTGCAAGAGTTAGAGCAACATACTGAGGCTAAGTAAGGACTGAGGTGCATATGATTTGTCAACACTCTCTCTCTCTCTGTCACAAAAAAAAATGTGTTACACTCACACAGAAACAAGAGGAAGAGGAGAGGCAGAGGGAAGAAGAGGAGATCCGACGTGCAGAGGAAAAAAGAGCGAAGGAGCTATATATGTCCCTTGAGCAAGAACAAAAAAAAAGTGAACAACGTGACAAAGAGTGGGAGGAACAATGTGAGTGAAGATTTTATTTCTTCATATACATTTTCATCTTCTTCTGTTTATGTATGTATGTCTCTTCTTTAAGGCACAATATGTCATTTTCGCCGCTAGAGGGCGCATATTCAAAATAAACAAATAGACAAAGGCGTAGTTTGATGATGCTGTGACTGAGTGTGGAATCATGGGAGTTGTGGTCTTCATCCCCACAGCCGATGCAATCCGACGGGACTCGGGCAGAAATCATGTTCATGGATGAGCTAATGATTTATTAACGTAGTAGAATGAAGCAGGGTGAGGCTGAAAGCCATCGAAGCGAAACGAGGCCACTGAACGAGCGTGACACACGGCTCGAAAGCAGCGGAGCTTTTACTATGCCACAGTCGACCGCTTCCGCTCCTTCCGGTCGTGCGTATGTGGGGAAATAAAGCAGCACTGTTTTATCATACTAGATACATTTGAAAGTTCTGTTATAATGCTACTCTGTGCGGTCGTCACCGGTCTAATAAAACACACAACATATTAAAGCGTCTTTGGTGTTTCCATGTTTTCTACAAAACAAAACCGGTTATGACGTCATTGGCAGGCGACACGATGACACTATGGACACGGTCCGTGTCACTAGTTAAAATTGCTTATTTCTCTGGATTTAAATGTTCTTCTGATAAATACCAGTCACCATGTTTAGAAAGAGAGAGAGAGATGGTTATAACTAGTCAATGTTCTACCTGGTATACAACTGTATAGCAACTAGTTTGTTGCAACAAAGACAGACTAGCTTATAGCTAGAAACCAGCTACCATGTTCCAAAACACACTTACCACAGTTATATAAGCTTTTATAAGGATTATGTAAGTTATATAAGAAGGATTTTCCAGCAAGGTTGCATGCAAACTATCCTTTCTTATCACTTTTTCTCCATTCGACCATTTATTCTTTCTACTTTCTTTTTAGTATGTCGCTCCAAAGCAGCTGATGAGGAGATGACAAGAAAGGCTCATTGGGCTAGAGATGAGTATAAGCGTCAGTCACTACGGGCTATAGAGAAAGGCCACGTTGCTGGCCTGAGTGGCCACTTTCAGAAACAATCCCACTGGAGCCACAGTACTTTCACTGAACCATCTGTTAGTCCTGTTCCCAGCAATGAAGCCCGTCCCAGGCCCGGCCTTCAACGTGCAGAACCTCCTCTGTACCGGCGCAGACAAAGCCGCAGACATAGTACAACTGCAACACAACCACTAATGGACAGGTAACCATTCTGTATAGAAATAATAGTATTATTTTTTTGCATTGTATATGTGATATGTTTGTTATATGATGCTACTGCCTTACTTTAATTGCCCCTTGAGGGATTAATAAAGTTTTAACTTAACTTATAGTATGTGACACTGAATATAGATCAAAGTGACCCACATTGCATTTAAGGTATTGCATTTTGTTAATAAAACACAAAAGGTAAAATCATTTGTTTAAAACACTACAAGTTCATTTAGGCATCACAAAATTATAATGTACAGCATTAAAATTTATTATTTTTTTTTATTTGCTAAAATAACATTTAATTACATTTAACAATGTTATTAATACATACAATCAACTGATATTGAAATTTTATAATGCTCTAATATACACAACAACTGATGGTTCAAATATAACATGCACAGCAATTCCTGAAGAAATGCTTTAGACCAGCCTAAGGTGGTTTGTAGGTCTTAGCTGGTTTAAGCTGGTCTCCCAGACTGGCCAAGCCTGTGTTCATTTGGTTCAGCTGCTCTCCCGGCCTTACATGCTCTAATATAGGCAAACCAAGGCTTTTTGACCAAGTTGGGAGACCATCTAAGACCACCAAACCATCTTAGTCTGATATTTTCAATAGGATTATGCACCAGATCAAGAACTGTGTAATTCTGTAAATTAGTGCTTTTCTTTCCCATTAGCCCTGCATGGGTGCGAACACCACGGCCCAGTTCCAGGGAAATGCTTATTCTTTGGTTCACTGAAGAGCAGAAACCAAAACAAGCAGGATATGAACGGAATGGCAATGCTATCGCGCCGTGGTTCCACGGTAAGGTTTCTTAATGATCTCTCTGGTGTCTCCTGTTATCTAATACGATACATTAAAATCCATGATCACCTGTTAAATTGTGTGCAACATGAATAGCTTGCCAATGTCAGCATTAATTGCAGAATGTGGCTGATGACTACTGTCCCATAAGCAAGTGGAAAACATGAGTAGTTTTAGCAACCCAGACATTTGTGCCCTTGTGCCCAGCTCTGCCCTTTTACCCTCTTGTACACACTGTCACCCAGATCCACAAGGAGAGAGAAATGGAGTGTGGAATATGCAGCCCTTGTTTTGAAACCAGAAACTAGCCAAACAACAGATGGAGAGCAGTGGTGTGTGTGTCTGCATCTACTTGTACACGGACAGACATTAGAGAGAAATTGAAGGGGAGTGCTCAATAATTCAAAGGCTTTGCTAGGCTAATTACTGGCGTGAGTCTTGCAGCTTTGTCATGTTAGAATGGGTTACAGTGTGTGACTCCTGCTTAAATGACTTGATAAAATTATTAATAGGCTTGTGAGTGTCGGAAATTCCAACGGAATGTGGGCCGCACATCAGTCTGTGTGATTCTGAATAGATGCATCTAGATAACAGGACAGACGCACACTCATTCATGCTCTTACTGACACACATACACAAGCTACGGTGTAGATTTACACCAACACTGCTGGTAGAGATACATGGAAAAACATACTATACCACTTTCTTTCTGGCACCTGATGACTCCATTACAGAGATAACAAGATTACAATGGAAAAAAATGCTACCTGAAATACCTACACAACTACTCTTAATTTGTTACCCTTGTGGAAAAAGAAGTTTGCTTAACTGTATTGAATGTTTTTGAATTACGTTTTAATAATCTTGTTTCGTGCTTCAAAGACGTACACTTATTTTGATGTGTTAACATCAAACTACTACTTCTAACATAGTAAGGCACATACTTGATTAGAGCTGTCGTGTGTTATTCAGTATTACATTTAAAGTAAATATATTTTAAACACTAAATTACAACTTCGTCATCACAAATGTGTAAACACAAATATATTTAAGCACATGACATACACGTTTCAATAGAAATAACATAAAATTTTAGTTTACCATATTAAATGTCAATACATTCAACTGTAACGATATTTCAAGGACAATTATGAAATTGCATAAATTTAAACTAAACTACTACATTTTAATTTAATTGCAAATAACATACAATTAAGTGTCTGGCCTGTTTGCCCTTTTCACAAGGGTAAACAGGCCAGGCTTTGTGAGGTGCCTCAGTTAATATCAACAAAAAATTGTGTTTTAGGGAGTTTGAATTAGTGTGCACATAATAACAAAAAAACATAACTGTCTCCACTGACAGTTTACTGTGATTTCTATGCTGAAGGTATCATCTCTCGAGACGACTCAGAGACACTGCTTATGAATGCTGCTGAGAGCTCTTTCTTGGTACGGGTCAGTGAGATGATATGGGGCTACACACTGTCCTATCGCACAGCCAGTGGTTTCAAGCATTTCCTTATCGATGCTTCTGGGGACTATTACAGCTTTCTGGGTGTGGACCAAAACCGGCATGCCACCCTTGCTGACCTCATTGACTTCCACAAAGTAAGAGAGCAGAATAGTGTGTAACATATGGGTAAAAGGATTTTTACCTCAAGAATGCAAAAGATAAAAACATTTCTCTACACCAACCAAAATACATTTAAAAGAGTTGATGTGAATCATTCACTATAAGGCCAGTAACATATATTTAGAAAATAGGGTTAATGTTGATTTTCATGCAGGTGGCACAAGTTTGTGCCTTTTTCACATTATTTCCTACTACCATTCTCTCCTCTGTACTTTTTGAGACCAAAAACGGAAAATTCTGTGATCATTTACCCACCATCATGTTGTTCCAACTTTTAAGCCCATATGACTTTCTTCTGCAGTGCATGTTCAGACTGATTTTTTCCATTCAATGAAATTGGCCAGATGAGGGTCAAGGAATGTCAAGCTTCAAAAAAGTCAAAGTACAACAAAAGCATGACCCCATACAAGGCCGGTAAACCCATAAGTCAAAGTAAATTCATAGTGCACTTCATAGTCTTTTAGATGGCATTGATTTATCAAATCATTTTAGTGTCGAACAAACTGGGGCTCATGCTAAGGTCTGAAGGGGCACAGTTTGTTCGGCAAACTAACAAATCTTTATCTAACGATGGATACTGTCGCATACTGACCTGAGAAACATAATATTTCAGTGTGTCCCATTTTGTCTGTCGTTTTATTAGAATCACAACTTGCAATGATTCTTGAATTATTTTGAGTCTGTTCGTTTTTCATGAATCGGTCAAGCTAACTCAACCACTTGCTTCGCAAAAAAAAAAAAATCACTTTTTCGAAGCTCTTGAAAACCCCACCCTGACGACACCTGCTGGTCAAAATAGAGAAACCAATTACAAATGTTTTTATGTTTTTTCAATCTATTAAATGTGTAATCTAGTCATTATTAAATACAATTAAATACGAAGTGCATAATTTTTGTTCTTCTAATCATTTCTATATGTTTTAGATTTGGGTAATTATGCCAATAATAGAAACAATTGACTATATCATTCTACCTTTTTCTTGCGCATGTATGTTTTTAAAAATTCATTCAAACTGAATCTACATTATATCTGACCCGAAATGACTTGAAGCCATTTGTTAGTTACAATCAAATTAAACAAACTTGCACACCGTCTTATCATTTGCCGGCGATGAAAAACATAATTATGTTTTGGACATGTATTTTGGAGTAAATAAATGATGGCACTGCCTTTGCCAGTGGGCTATGCCTTCAGCAGTTTGGAAATTAACAATTTCTTTCTGTGCAGCCATTTATTGCTTGTAGCTTCAGATGTAAGTTTTCATCATTCTCCAGAAGAATGTTTTTACTGTGGAGAAGCCCTGATGATGCCCAGATACATGACAGCATGTGCAGGATTAAAGTGTGGTCACTTTTAAAATCTCTGAATCTCTAAAAGTGCTGTAACATCACAACATTTGAGGAATGGATGAGGAGTCAGTGCTGATTCCTGAGTCAAACACTAATGTAATCTGCACTAAAGCAACTTTCAATAACTGAGAGCTTGCCTTGGTATCTCCACAAGCCATATATGCATTCAGCATAGCCTGTGTAACCATGGATATGCATTTCTCTGTCTGGAATGCTGTCAAAGTTGGAGTCACAAGCTGTGAAATCTCTGACATTAGTTACATGCAAATGCAAGCGACGTTGTACAACTGTCAACAAGCATTCCCGCTTCACACCTCTGCAATATGGTAAAAAATAAATTAAAAAAAACACTGTAGAGAATCTGTCTACATATATATGAAAATTACAGCAGGTTTAGCTCAGATAGAAAAATTCAATGACAATCACCGATTGAATAAAAACGCAGCGCTGGAAACTATTTCAGGTCACATTTGACACGTGTTTGAATATGTAAAATAGATCAAATGACACATAGCATGCTCTCTTTTAGCATAAGCTGATTTTCGGCCTTTTGTGTATCAGAAATCAGACGTCAAATCTTGTACTCGTTCTATTAGAATGCACAGTACACTGAATAATGTCAAGATCTGTCGATTCCCAGGAGGAAGTCGTCACAACTACAGGGAAAGAGCTGCTGCTGGAGGCCTGCAAGCGGACTGGGCCCTCTGCGGACTTCGGAGGGATTTTCCCATGACTCCTCACACGCTAAAGACTTCAAAGATGGATCTCTGCAGGGCAGCTATAATGTAGCATGGTTCATTTCAAAGAACACGGTCAAAAATAAACCAAGACTTCTGGTCCTCGTGTTCTGCTTCTGAGTTATAGTGCCTTATGATCAGGCCTCAACGGAAAGACTTTTTTTTTTCTGTCCTAATTTTTAGGGAAAATATTTAGAATTCTGGTTTTAAACATGGTAAAATGTGTTAAATGAAGCAGATTATACTAATTATGTAGAAATGTTTAGACCTTTATTACAATTTAACATTTTCTGTGCTGATTTTTAATGAAAATATGAAGAATTCTGGTTTTAAACTTTAAAATATAAGATGTGTACAACTTAGAGGCTTTTTTGCATTTCCTGGGCTGATTTTTAAGGAAAATATGTAAAGATCTGATTTTAGACATTGTAAAATATATTAAATAGATCTTACTAATTATGTGCAAATGTGTAGACGCAAACTAGCCTGATGTAAAGGAACATCATACTGTGTTTTGCATGGATCCATGATTTTTGTAGATGAAAAGCCATTAGTGTTCCATTTTCTGCTCTTTTCTGTAATTATTAATGCATTCATTGCTTGTATGCTTGTAGCGCATGCATAAATGTATCTGAAAATACAATTATTATTTTCTGTTCTTTAAAATAGGATGTAATGCAAAAAGCTAAATAAGAACCAGTGTGAGCACTGAAACAATGCATCAAAAGAAAGTGTGATTAAGGAAGGTCTGATTTAACAACAGGAAAAGACTGTTTCCTCAGTCCATCCTTTAGTTGTACTGTAGCTTTTTCCATGAGGGAGATAGTTGTTCTGTATCTTCCACTGAGAGAAATCAGATCTTCTTTACTTCTGACCCAGAAAAATATGTGCACATCACCCTACAGATGGTCAATGGTCTTTTTTATTTGTTCGCAGTATGTTCCCATCCCATCTGCCCTGCTAGAAAAGGCCATAATGGGACTTTTTATTATGACGGGTTGTCAAAGGTGTTCAATCTAATGTAGAGGTGACCGTGAAATAGCAAAGTTACCGAGATCCCAGTTCTGCTTTATCACCATTGAGAAAGACACTCCAGGTTTCTCCAGGATGATTGTGCTTGTAATTAGTGTGCTGTAAGTCACTTTGAATGGGAAAATGCCACTACCTTAATAATAAGAGAGATGCTTATATGGACTGAAAAGTCACACAAGGGTTGTGGCAAATGTACTGCACTGCAGGTTTTCTCAAGAAGTGGGCCTTTCTGACCTGATAGTCTGGAGATCTGATGTTATAACCCAGAGCAAAGTTAGAATTTTAAAAGCCTGTTTTATGCTACATTGTTTAGGTTGTTTTTGTCCCTGATTCCCTGCCAAAGTCAAACCAAGATTGAAGCTAGACAAATTTCTAATAGAGCCCTGGGGGTTCCTGCTTTTAATTGCTACAGTAATTTCCCCATACTTCTACAACACTTGCATTACGCAACAAAATAATACTTATTATTTGAATAGTTTTTTTATGAAGACAATGAATCTGTAAAATGATTTTGTAAATATCAGAGTGAAAAGATATTTGCAAAACATTTTACTTCCATGATATGGTGCATTACTTCCATGATATGGTAAAATAGGATATTTAACAATTACAAAATGTAGGACAGGATCAGATTGTGAAAGTGGGCATTACGAAAAATTGTCAGCCACCAAGTAAAGTTGTTTCTGAAGTGGGAAGGTTATTACATTTTGATAGATTTGATTTAAAATTTCAATGATTAATTGTGCACATAAAGAACAGGAATGTTTAAAAAAAAAAAAAAAAAAAAAAAAGTAAATTACCATTCAACGTTTGGGGTCAATAAGACTTTTTTGTTTTTAAGAATGTCATACTTTTATTCAGCAAGCACACATTAAATAGACCAGAAAATTATATTTCAAATAAATACTGTTTGAGTTCTTTCTGTTCATTAAAGAACCCTGAAAATTATCATGGTTGCCATAAAATAGTACAACTATTTTCAACTTTGATAATATAAAAAAATGCTTCTTGTACAATAATGGCTGCTGAAAATTCGGCTTTGCCATCTCAGGAATAAATTGCATGTTAAAATTATTAAAATAGAAAAGAGTTACTTTAAATAGTAATACTATTTCAATGAAATAATTTTACTGTTTTACTGTAATTTTGATCAAATAAATGCAGTCTTGGTGAGCATAAGACAATTGTTGACGAACTCAAGAACTTTACTGAGCTCTCACTAAGTTGTCTGTATGCGTGATGTGTTGTGCAAAGTGATGATGAGATGCTTTAAAAGAAAGTTAATTGGCAACTAATTTTAAATAACTACATTTAAATATGAATGGGATCTGGATTTAAAATGCAATGTCAACATTTTCAGCATAATACGTATCAGCTCAAAGCTGGTATGAACTTCATCAACCAGCATATTTCCTTTAGAAGACAAATGACAATGTTGCTGATAATGTCAAACTCTTTTTTTTTTTATTATTATTATTGAATATAAAAATTATGAAAAGAATTCAGGAAATATTTACAAAGATAACGAATATTCAACAATAAATGACATCTAAATCCAACACAAAAAAACATCCCTTCACAAAAAAGGAGGCTCTTGCAGCAAGATCAGGGAAACTGTACTGCATTTTAGTACTCAATTGAGCTTTAACATTACACAGTGGCACAGACACACTCCAAAAAAAGGGACAAAATAGTGCACTCTGAATTAAAAAGATTAACTAAATGCTTTCTTTTCTTTTTTTAAATAATTTCCTTTTTGCATTGATGAGAATTTCAGAGGCCACATACAATTATATGATAGAACTGAGAAAAGAAGTCTTTGGGCTATAGAAAAGGTGTTTGCATTTATGTCAGAATGCATATTGTGTTTTGGCTAATTCACGTGTGAAGACATGTTAATGTTATATTGTTAATATTACATATTTTAAGTAATTTGTGCTGTAATGGAATTTCAATTTTCAATTGAAAATACCAAAAAAGTTTTTTTTTTGAACACCCATAAAAAAGGTTAATCATGGGTTTGATTCTATCCAGCTAAACACTGTACAATACATTTTATGAAATATTCAATGCCAGAGAAAAGGCACAATCTGCATTTTTGCATTAAGACACCAAGTAAGAGTAGAAAAAAGGAGGTAAACGTTGGCATCTCAAGGCAATGTTGACATCAGAATATCATAAGCCATATGGTGCCTACCATCAAACTTCAGTGACTCTTAAATGCAAGACATTCAGTTAACAGAACGGACACATAATTGCGTATGTCAGCTGCTTATGGTAAAATACAGATCACAAACTGACACCTCTTACCTCTATCATGTAGGACCAAATCGATCAGCTCACTTCTTTTAGACTCACTGGCATTTGATTTCTACCCAAATGCATTCTCGATTATGTTCCGTTTACATGCGAGTAGTTAGGGTCAGATCCTGATATTTTTCTTCTGCACTCTTTGAAGTTGACATTAAATGCAAATGAAAATGACAATAACTTCTGTCTGCAAAAATATTAAGTTACAAATACAACTAAATTCAACAAACTTTAAGGATATGTATTTACTGTAGTTAAAACTGCATTTAAAAAAATTCTCTTTCATTACAGGTTTTACTATAAGAGACCCGTCAATCTTTTTTTTTTTATCGTAATTTTGCAGGTTTTTATCTAAGGAAAAATAAACATGCTTCTAAAAAAACATCCTAATTGTTCTAGTTTGTGCTTTTGTACTAATTCTTAATTTAGTTCCCTAAAAGAAAAGTGTGCACATACGATTTTGGAGTGTGTGCAACAGGACCATATAGATACATTTTAGGAATCAAAGTTTGGTTGACTTCTCATCATTACAAATTACATTTCAGGTTAGTTTACAGGTTATGTTGGCACTATGTACAACCAGCTTGGTTAATAGTGGTCCCAAAAATACAAATGTTTGGTTAATGGTAGTCCTATAAAAAAAAAGATTTGAAAAAAAAAAAAAAAGATTTCTACTAAAAATAGGGAGTGGGCCGGAGGTAAACTTGAAGAGACAAGGCACACATGTGACAATATCCAGGTAAACTTAGGCAGCTGCGTATTTAACATGTGGTTTATAGAAATTCTGAAAAGGTGGTGCAGTGAATGGTCCAGAGTCCTCTTCTCCACAAAATGAGACGCAGAAGAATAACAGGAGGTGCACGTCTCCCTTTCAGTAATGTGAGCTCAGTAATAATTAAACTTGACTTTTTCAATGTCTCCAATCAACGTCCTCGCCAAGAAGATTCCCACCATCTAAAAGTAAAATGACAAGACACAACATTACATTGAGATTAACTTCAAAACTGAGTTTTAAAGGGGTCATATGATGTTGCTAAAAAGAACATTATTTTGGAAAAATTGAAATCGCATCATATGACCCCTTTAAAGACACATACTGTAGAAATGCAGATGGGTACTTTCTTTCCAGGACCTATAACTTCATTCTAATGATTATATCATAATTAGTGTAGAATTTGAAAGTGGTTTTGCTTTTTGGTTGCTCTGCGAAAATAAGTGACATCTAGCTGTAAAATATATTTTCCATGCAGTAATTTTTGTTTCTCAAGTACATCCCATACCTGTAGCAATGATATTACTATGAAGACTCCAGCCACAATGTAGAGATTGCGTGGAAGCCACTCCTCCAAAGCAATCATGCATCCTTTGACATAAATGGTGTTGCTCCATTCAGACTGAAAAATAAAAACAGTGTGTGTTATATTTCACAAATAAGTGACTGTAAATGTTATGCAATTAATTAAAGACCATTTTATTATATCTACAATGCAGCAAGTGCTCTGTGTGTCACATTATAATGTACAGGTTTATTCTCTGCAGGTATTCTGCTCTCCCAATTGCAATTTCCTTACTACCAATAGAGTACAAAAAGAGAACTACGAGTGGAGAGCAGAAGAACAGAACAACTGTACACATGCCCCATTTGAAAATGCAATTTTCAAAAGTGACAGATATAAGTGCTGCCATCAGAGAAACTGAACCTTGGAAACTTGACTTTAATTTCAAAAACTTTTACTACATTTTCTGGTACACAGCTGCTGACAAGTGTTTTAATTTATTCCACTTTCTGAAGCAAGAACTCACTCAACAACTTTCACATTTGTACTGAAGCAGAACTTCAGTCAACAACCGCAAATAATGAAATACCTGTCTCTCTAGTACAACTGTTCAAAATGCACTCACCGGTGTGCCAGATGCTCTAACATCATATCCACACTGCGTGTTCACCACTGTATCCTGTAAAGAAAAGTCATAGGTTCATAGGCCTATATTCACTGTAAAGTCATTTACGATGGTGAAAACAATCCATGCATTAAGTAATTGAAACCAAAGCAAGTCATAACCTATGCGTAGGAGACAAAGCCTTAGGGTCAGTATAAACTATTTCAGTTTCCAGAAAAAAGACATTTGGAAATTGAATCAGCTTGTTAAAAGGATAGTTCATGGGAAAATCTAAATTCTGTCATCAGTTCCTCACTCTCACTCTCACATACAGGCAGTGAGTACAAGGCCACCACAAGCAGAGGGAGTCTTCCACATGCTTGGCCTTCGACTTTAAAGCACAATGGGTTCTTTTAAACAGCATTTTTTATGACAGAGCAGCATGCTGAAAAGATCTCTTTCTTTCTGTGGAGGGCTGCTGTGAATAAGAGAATACCCTACAGCAGGGTCGCTGATGCAGCAGGAAAACGGCACTCCACATTTCTCTCTGCTGGGGTTACTCTCTGAGCAGTTAAAATACACATTTAGATTCCAGTCGTTGGGGTCTTTAGCCCCCCAGCAATGATTCTTTGAAAAAAAAAAAAAAAACACGTTCAGGATCTGCAACAGTTTAACAAAGTCACAATTGTGCATATGTATTAGCGATGAAATTTCTCATGGCTACCTTTTACCAGACTTTCACAAGCATTAAGCCATATGCTTCATCAAAATCCCCCAATTTACCCCAAAAATAATTTACATTTTGAAAAATGTAAAACATTTATTTGAGAAAACATAAAAAAACGTTGCGTCTAGCAGTCATAAGTATCTACAGTTTCGTTCAGGGTAAATAATGCTTGTTAATTAAACATTGATTAATTATTTAAGCAAGAATTTGCGAAAAGACATGGAAAAGCGAGTAGAGAAACATACACTTTGTTTTTTAATGGAAACCATTTCACATATAATATATTATGTGGTTGGCAAGTAGAGTAAATAGAAAGCATTCATTTTATTTAATGAAAATTAGTATATACTTAAAAACTCTCTCAGACTTACCAGTTTCTGGAGAGAGTCGATCAGGTTCTGCAGGTCAATGTCTTCCCTGTAGGCCTTCACATTAGCCAAGAAGAAATCACTGATCCACTCCCTAACTTGGCCCTGGAACACAAACGCCAACACCGCAGCCGTCAACTCCAGGAAGAAGATGAAGCCAATGACTCCAGCGAACTGCAAGACAAGGTCAATAAGCAAGGTGAAAAATCAAAGAGCATAATTTGACAGTATAAATAGAATTTGTTCATTTTCATGACTGGGAACTAATTTCATTAACACTTCATAAAGTTCTGATCTTGTACCGATCCGGCACTGCAAGGCATGCCACATAAAATTCTTAATTTTGAACTGACCAGCATATGTGATGGCTTCAGTATCACATTTAAAGTATGAGTACTTACAAACTTAAGGAGGCAGATGTTTTCCCTGAGAGCTCCAACACACCCAGCAAATCCCAAAATGAAAGTGACTGTGCCCACAACAAGCACCCCCCAAACTGGGTCAAAACCATGTAGACGTGTAACTTGTGTCAGATCTGATAAAACACCCTGTGAGAACAAACAATTTACACTGGTTGTTTTTCCCTGAGCCACTAAAACACATTCACAGCTACATAACTCGCGGTGTTTTTTGCAGTTAAATGCTGTCTACCATTCAAAAGTTACGTTTTTTTAATGACTTTGAAAGAAATGTGAATTTTCAGCAGTCTTTACTTTACTTCAGTGTTCAATGTCACACGATCCCTCAGAAATCTATTTCCTAATTTTATAAATAATAATATATATTATACTGTATTCAGTATATATAATACACTGACCCAAACTTTAACAGTGGTGTATGTAGTTAGTTATGCAGTTTATGTCACTACATTTTTTGGTAATATCAAACAACTAGGTATATAGATAGATAGATAGATAGATAGATAGATACATATAAAGAATAATGTACATATATACAGTAATAATATATTATAATAATATATATACAGGAAGTTTCAAAGTGTCTACTTACCTTTTCACTCCAGGCCCAAAAGCCAATTGCAATGAACGCTGTTCCGGCTAGCTGAAACAGAAGAGGTTTAGGAGAAATTAAATGATTAAAAGTTACATCAGAATAGTCAAGTTCACACAAAACAAAAACCTGCAACAACTGAGTGTGTGGTTATAACAGACGATGCATAAATATGACTAAAGATATGACTAATGTCTAGAATGCCAAGAAACTAGACAACAGCAATACTGTTTGCAAAAATAAAATTTAAATAGACTACAATTCAAAGTACCATTGGTAAGATTACTTTCTTTCAAACAAAATCTTAATGACCCCAAACTTTTGAACAGTAGTGTATACAATTTATGAACCTACTAAAGATAAAAAGCTTTATTTAAAAGTATGGAAAACAAAGTGTTAGACTTATAATTCATATCTAAAACCGGTCATGAAATATTCATAACACACTGTGCAGTAATATTTTTACTAATATAGCCATGTTCACTATTGAAAACAGGAAAACGGGTTAGAAGTGGTTATCTCAGAATCCTCCCATGCTTCCCATAGAGGACACCACAAACTACTGCAGCAATACGCGAGTGTTAATCGGTTTCCTGTTGACGTGGAAACCTAATGTCATTAGCCTGACTTTTGATTTATAAAGTTTCAGCTGTGGGTGTTCACTTGCTGTGAAATGACCCACCCAGTAATGCAAAAACAGTCAGAAAGTACGAAACATCTGTGCACACAGTGTGAAACTAAGTAGAACAAATAAACATGAAATGTGGGGCCGGTCTACAGATCATGTTATCTGAGCAAGAGTGGCAGAAAAGATAGGCAGGGCAGACGTTATCTAATGTTAGAACTGGAAGGGTGGCCATTTAAGCGAGATTTGCAGTGAAGGGAATGTTTGTGTGTGTGTGTTTATACTGAAATAAAACGTCTGTCATCAACTTACATCAAACATCAACTTACCCAAAAGATAATGTTGTAGCTGAACATGAGGTATTTGTAGCAACAGCTGACCTCTGCATTTTCATATCTGTAATAGTGCATCTTTTTCTGTAGCATAATGGAAAAGAACATGTGAGATTACCAAAGTAAAACATCCAGAGAGACCTTTATCACATATTGTAACAGAAGCAGAAATGGCATGTAGATGTGCAGAAGTGTTAGGCCTATATGTCAACCAAATTACATCACATCCTCAGGATGAGTCAGTTGCACAAGAGTTTAATTACAAAATTCACAGTTTACCACATCTTTTGCTGCCAGTAATACAGGCCAGAGTCTGAAGTTCACATTTGGTGTGCATTTACAGAAAGAAAAAAAAACCTTCCTAAAAGGTTTTTTAAGCAAGCACTTGCTGACTTAAACAGAAAAAAATATATATTGTTAAAGATAAAATGTACCTTTCATTCAAGCTAAATTTTACAAACTTCTATGTAGACCCCAAACTAGGGGTTCATGAGGGAACTGCAAAATATAATCAATAAATGTAAAATTGAAATAAATAATTTAAAAAACAAAAAGGTTAATATTTTATGTTTACCTACATGTCATGTGACCACTAACTGACACTAGAGAACCACTAATATGTTGTTCAATTATTAAAATAAACTTATTAAAATATAAATATCAGGGAGTAATGTCACTAGCAAACATTTAGGTCAAAGGGGTTCTGCTGCCAAAAAGGTTTGGGAAAACCTGCTTTACTGCATCTACAGCAACTACTGTACTTGTTCATTCATTTCACAACCTACAATCTTGATGAATAAAAACGTGCTACATAATAAAAAATAAAACCCTTCCTTATTAAAACGTTTTATATTAAATGTCCTATCACTAAAGTGCTCTGCTTCAGGTATTTGTATACATGTCTCGCACAAAAAAACATCGGAATTTTCTTAAATTACAAATAAAAAAAACAGCTGGTTAAACATCTCGGTTTAAAGTGTTATGTGATCATAATAATTCCTATTTGCATTACGTGCCAAGTGGTACCAACAGCTGCAAAAAGATATTAGGAAAAAACACTGAAGATGTTTCAGTTGTTTTTGTTTTTTTTTATCACATCAGATAAGGCCTCAGAATATTTTAGTGTCCCAGAGACAACTCACAAGGAAATATATCCATCCAGTAATCAGAAATCATAAGCGATTCCACACACAAGATGGCTCACAAGCTCAGCCCACTTCTTCTTCCGCTTACTAGTTAGCTATGTGGCTAACTGATTAGCAAAGTTGGCAGCTCACTTTTTAAAACCAGCTGCCAAAGCAACTTTCAGTCTTCCACAACATTTAATGTTCTCATTTAGGAGATATTGGAAAGTTAATGCAGGGAACACTGTCAATACTATGATAATACAATAAATTGTTTTTCTTCGATAAAAGCAAGAACAATGCTAACAGCTAGATGTCTCAACATGGCAAACTTTACCCCCCCACGACTTGTCAAAACATACTATTTACTCACAATTACCTGGTTTTTATAAATATACAATATAGTAATATATAAAAACTTTACAACGACTAGTTAAAACTAAGCCGCCGTTTCATTTATTTACGAGGGAGGTGAGCACGCGAGCTCGCTGTAACGTTATCTCTGTGAGTGAAACGCAACGCTCGACAATTCACGTCCGTTTAACGCGTTTACAATTCAAAACCACAAAGCAAAGTGGTCTATTGATGATTTCGGCAAAATACTTCATTCCGTGTTACGAAATATAAATAAGCAGTTATAATATTCAACCTAAAAAGGCTTACCTCTTTGTTTATATCACACAACGCCTCCGCCTGGTAGTTATAGTTAAAAAAAAAACTCTAGTAGCACCCACCCCACATGTGAATTCCAGAGTTTGTGTGAGTGTGAGAACGAACGACACGCCCGGGTGCTCTCTGCATTAATCATATCAAAGTAATGATCACTCACTTTAAAACACAACCAAATCTCTTTCACGATTATTCACTAGGGATCCACTTATCGCACTCATTTTATTAGACAAGAAAATATTGAGTACTGAACACCAGCGGTATTTTATACATTTTAGATTGTATCTCTTACTTTTAATATTTTTTATTTTATTATATTTTAATTTTGTATTTGTATCTACTGTTTAAACAATCAATTAAACGGAAACAACATAACAACAACAACAATAATAATAATAAATATTGTAATATCTCCTATAAAAAATCTTACTTTATGTGTACAATTCAGGTTCACGCTCGCTAATCCTGCCACATCAGTTGCTGTGCTATGATGTATAAGGAAAAGACAAAAAAAGACCTCCTCTCTTTCTATCGCATATAAGACACGTCCTCTATAATGAGTAACATGACGTGTAGCCAAGTATTGTATCCCATACTTGGAATTTGTGCTCTGTATTTAACCCATCCAAGTGTGCACGCACACACCTGGAGTAGTGGGCAGCCATTTTGGGGGGTTCCCCCATTGTTGGGGGTTTGGTGCCTTGCTCAAGGGTCTCACCTCAGTAGAGAGTGGTCATTCACTCCCCCACCTAAAATCCCTGCTAGTACCTAGACTCAAACCTGCAACCTTTGGGTTACAAGTCCGACTCTCTAACCCTTAGGCCACGACTGCCCCCTTAATACACGGAGTAACCAATGCAGTCTCTCCAAGAGGAAAAGAAGAACTACAAGAACCATTTCCTCTTTCTTGTTTATTGTTTTGAAGTGTTGTTTGAATGGGAAAAAAAAAAACACAAACATCCCCAAAATCACACATCCTGCCATAGGAAACCAAAGCACTGTGACGCAAAATCACAGAACCAGATAAGTTCTTCTTTAAATCAGTTCAAATATTAAGGGTTTAATGAGTTAATGGTAAATGTTTAAGGGTTTAATGAATGTACACGCACACATTTTAAAAACGTGCAAAAGCTACTTCCTGCTAGTCCATTCTCCAAAACAGCATGTATTGTGTAAGGAGTAAGGATGTGAAGTTTCTGGTTTATGTCAGAGGTGCAATGCTTGTTGACCATGCTTTTGGCAAATACTTCTACTGTCCAAAAGCTCCACCTAGCCTCCAGTCAGTTGCACCATGGTTCTTTAAAGGTTCTTTACATGTAGTAATGGGTGATTTAGATCCATAGCATCCTGAAGAACCCTTTTATGCTGAAATGGTTCTTTGTGTTAAGAGTTTAGGGTTCTTTGTTCCCGGCCTTTTTGTTTTTTAAATCTGTAACTGTCAAAGCTCCATATTACTGATTTTCTGGAGATCAGTGATCCAACTACAGACTGTCAACACACTCTCAACAGGTAAATTATTGTGTGTGATTTACTGTTTTACATAAAATCGTCCTTTATAATGTAAAGAGCATTCTGTGAAAATATAACCTTGATATCTTTAATATTGACTGAATAAGGCCATGTCAAAGATTGAAATCATATTTTGATGCTTGTTATCTCGTAATTAGATTTTGAGACTTTAACCTGAATTTCACAGACAGGGTCACAAATACACATAATGATGGGCTTACAGGCATCATAGAGGATTGTGAAAATAGGCTGGAAAATACAGTATTTCACTAGAACTTGGTCTTCATTACACTATTTTCTGTTTCTGTTTTTGTTTTACCTCTGTATTTATTTATGTTCAATGTCAATTGTCATTTATTAATGTATTCTGCTACTGGTTGTTAAAATCACTGTCATTTTTGCTACAATTTCACATGTCATGAAATCAAATAAAAATATCTAATTGACACAACATGCTGTTGTTGTTTTTATGAAAACCTTAATAGAAGCTATGAGATATTATAAGACCAGGCAGATAGAGGGCTAAAAAAACAATAGTAATAAATAAGTTATTCAAATAATATTAATAAAACTAATATTAATTATATAAATATACTAATATAAATGAAAAAAATTATTAAAAAGGTTATTTATAGCACCATTAAGGTTCTATATAGCACTTTCAAAGCATGGTTCTTTATGGAACCCTATAAAAAGGGTTCTATTAAGCACCAAAAAGGGTTCTGCTATTGTTACAAGCTGAAGAACCATTTTCTGGTACTGCATTTTTCTTAAGAGTGCATGACTTATTTTGTTCTGGAAGTGACAGGAATGTTTTTAAAGAAGGAATATGTCTTGATCGTGCAAGCCTTTCTACAGCACAAATCCCCATTTGTGCTGTTTCCATCCTTCTTCAAATCAATCGCCCCTGTTGGTTGATCAAAGAGCTGCAAGCAAAGGTCTTCCTCAGTTTATGTAAATCACTTACAGTATCTCCTCTTCCTTAGGATTGTGAAGATATTTCACTGGAACTTTGTCTTCATCGCATCTATTTTTTGTTCTTATTCTGTGTTGTACTTCTTTATGTATTTATTCATGTTCAGTGTCAAGTGTCAACTGTTGTTAAGAGCACTGACATTATTGCTACAATTTCACGTCAATAAAAAAGTACCTGATTCACACAATATGTTGTTGCTGTTGTTGTTTTAATGTAAATCCCTAATAGAGGCTACAGTTCTTTATGGAACCCTATAAAAAGGGTTCTATTAAGCACCAAAAAGGGTTCTGCTATTGTTACAAGCTGAAGAACCATTTTCTGGTACTGCATTTTTCTTAAGAGTGCATGACTTATTTTGTTCTGGAAGTGACAGGAATGTTTTTAAAGAAGGAATATGTCTTGATCGTGCAAGCCTTTCTACAGCACAAATCCCCATTTGTGCTGTTTCCATCCTTCTTCAAATCAATCGCCCCTGTTGGTTGATCAAAGAGCTGCAAGCAAAGGTCTTCCTCAGTTTATGTAAATCACTTACAGTATCTCCTCTTCCTGTTACATTATTCTTTCTAAAAACACCCCACACGTACAAATAAAAAAAGTAAATAAAAAATAAACTATTCACAATCTAAAAGCAGCTGGTGCAGGTATTACACCAGAGCTATTGATAAGATATCAATATTTATTCGTTTATTATGCATCTTTTGAACACTTTCTCTTATTACCACTTTCATCATTAGTACAATGTTATTTGCCATTTGAGTGTCTATGTTTTGTTTGTTGTGGTCTCAAATCTGAAACCAGTTCTTTATGAAATCAGAGTGGAGAAAATTGTGTTGAGATTGTATGCTGCTCAAACACACTTTCTGATTTACATCAGAAAAGTGACAGTGACTATCAACAGCTGTGAAGAGACTGCCTGAAGAGACTAATATCTCACATTTTTATGGATGACAGGCCTATTTCACCCCTCATTAATCAAACACACCCACTTTGATAGTTGAGACTGATTATCATTCTGCTGTCTAAATCCAATCAAGTTTGATTGTTAATTTATGATTTTTAAAAAGACTTTTCATATATATTTGTTCTGTGTACAGACTTGAATCCATAGACCTTATATATATATATATATATATATATATATATACAGAGAGAGAGAGAGAAAGAGAGAGAGAGAGATTTCATAGATTATCCTCCTTCTGGATCTCTAATTTACATATTTTGCATGATAGTTCTTTTCTTTGCATTCATGTGTATACAGTCAGGGTGTTAGAATAATTAGCACTGTAAAAAAAAAACACTTAAAAATAGGGCACAGTGTATTGATTTATAATGAAGAAAATTTCCGTATTGATTTTTTACAAGTGTTTTACACTCTTAAAAATAAAGGTGCTTCAGGATGCCATAGAAGAACCTTTTTGTCTAAATGGTTCCATAAAGAACCTTTATTTTTAAGAGTTTACCTGTATTTTGACATTTGCACAGCATTACATTGTGTTTAAAGGTAACAGAAATGTCCATAAAATGAACGGATAATATCCTGGCAGAAAATAACAGTGAGGACAGTAGGTGGAAGCACAGAGCATTGATACAATTAAGAATTCTTTCTATCTTTCTTTTTTTATAAGAAATTAATAATTTTATTCTGCAGGCACACATTACCCCTTCAGACCTGATTTTTTTTTTCACTGAACAAAATTTTAACCACTTGATATTTGCTCTTCTCCAATATAGAAATAAGTCTAAAAAAACAAGATTTGTGCCAAATCGTTTTTTTTTATTAGATTTTTTCATGTCCACTATAATGGACACCAGGACTGAAGAAAAATAAAAATCCCCATATTTAACCATACATAATAAGTAGAGCTTGTGCACTATAGTTGAACTAGTGTTTAAGATTTTGAAAATAACACAGAATGAACAATGCCGTAAGAACATGGGAAAAAAAGGTAAGATGATATGAAGTCTCAAAAAACCTTTTTGTTCCTTTTTGTTGGTTGAAGTGGGTGAATCTGAGTATATGTATAAATGTCTTTGTGTGTATGTGAATGGGTTTTGCTGATTGTTTTGCTGAATATATGATTGTGTGCATTATAGCATCAAGGCATCAGTGTGTGAGGAGGGGGTGTGAGTGTGTGTGTTGCAGTGTATTCACTGATCTCACATCCACTATGGCTGTTTCTCACTAAAACCAATGAAAAGTTGATTGACAGGCTATGGTCACTTTGATGACATAAATGAAATCATATTATAATCATAATTTCATTCATTAACATCAATGTTCATAAAACATTAACATTAAGTTAGGAGTCATATCTTCATTGTGATCGGTTGATCAGGGACCAATCAGTGACCAGGCATTGCTCATATTATAAAAACATAAAATTTTATTGGTTTAAACAAAAAATCATGTGATGTCCATTTCAATGGACGCAGGGTCCGAAGGGGTTAAATTGATCAAAAAGTAATAGTATTGACTTTTATGTTGCCTACAAAGGTTTCTATTTCAAATAAATCCTAAACTTTCTATTCATCAAAGAATGATTTTTAAAAAATGCAACTGCTTCCAGAAAAATATTAAGCAGCACAATTGTTTTCGACATTGATAATAATATAAATGTTTCTTGAGCAGCAAATCAGCATATTAAAATGATTTCTGAAGGATCATATGACACTAAAGACTGGAGTAATGATGCTGAAAATTCAGATTACAAAAATTCAATATTATAAAAATTCAATATTACATTTTAATTTAGTTTACATTTCAGTAGTACATGTAAAAAATAATATTTAGTGTATTTTTTATCAAATCAATAAATAAAAAATTTTTTACAATCCTACCAACCCCAATCTCTTGAATGGTAGTGTAAACATTTGATACAGAACAGAAAAGCAATAGTATCAAGCAGATATATTTCACCTCATGGATGACAGAAACTTTGTGTTGTACAACATTACTCAGAATCGAGTTTATCAATGTTTTCTGGCATGGAGGTCATCCATTAATTAAAGAAATTAAAAATTGCACAAAATTCTGGCATTTGAGAGAACATATAGAGAAAACATTTTATTTAAATGCAAGTGCAGCAATTAAGTGAAGTCAGTAAAAATGTCTGTAAACAATATGCACACAGCCACATGATTATACTTTTACAATGATCATTAAATAAATAACAACACTGAAGATAAATAAGATCGAAGCTCATTAAATTAATCTGAAAGCATCTGAAATCTCTCATGTTGTTACCTTCAGATCAGATAAATAATAAATTATTGTTCAGCCATGTCCTTAGTCAATACACATACATTGAATAAATATTCATAAATAGATGACACACAGCAAAATTCAGCCATACACATGGTTGTCCTCAGACGAGTGGCTATTTAGTCCTTCACTCTGCCACCAGTCTCCTTGCAGCTCTCCCAGGATCTCCTGTATGGACAAGGCTGGCAGCTCAGGCAGAGGCCCATGGTGAATCCCGCTTTCCTGTTGGCCCTCCATCCTCTGAACTTCAGGGTTGTCTACACAGAAAGAGCTGGAAGCTGGAGGAGTGTCCTCCAAACCACCCTCCCAGCAGCCCACGTCTGGTGTAACAGGGGTCAGCGGCTGAAGGCTGTTGTGTTTTTCAGATGGAGAGTAAAAGAAGCCCTGGATGGAGCTGGGATTGCAGCCATAGGCATCAAGATGATAGGGACTCCACATGGAGGTCATAGATGACCTCCTGTCATACCTCGCAGCCCAGTTAGGAGGCATCTGATGCTCTGGACTTAGTAGAGATGGGCTGCAGTGAGCGTTCATGGCTCTGGGCTGATGGTGTCCGTATGAAGGGGTGCAGTAGCCGGAATCATCACCGACAGACATGGAAGATGGAGTGTCACATCCATAAAGTCCATCCCTTTCCATTTCTTCCTTAATATGATCAGGGTACACAGGTGGTGGAGTGCATAAAGACCCAGAAACTGCACCAGACTCACTGTTGTTGTTGTTAGAAGAGTGTAGCTGAACTGGCGAATTCTGCGTTGCACTATATGGTGATTCAGATTGCCACAACGACGTCTTTCCACCCTTGCATTTCAGCGTGCGAGCCCTCCTATTCTGGAACCATACCTATTGTGAGCAGAGACATCAAGATAAAGAGAATACAGTTCATACAGTACTCATAAGAATACAGTTGATAGATTATACTCAACCATCTAGTCCATACAGATAAGAGCTTCCCTGTCAAAAGATTCAGGTTAATCATTGTGAGATGACATCCAGCTACGGTGGCATTTAGTCAGGATGGTTATCTGTGACTGGTATGTCTATTGTTTACAGGCTGTACAGTTTCTAAACTAAACAGCAGATAAACACAAAGACGCTTACAACATCTCAGATATTGACAGTGGTATCAGTGACAGCAAACAGTATGTTTTCACATAAGGCCTTATTAGCATATAATTTTACCTGTATGTGTATCTGCTGATTTTGTAAATGCATAAGAGATACAAACAAGGAGAATCTCAAAACACAAGGAGAATCCTCTGCATAATGAAAGCTAACAGCGTCCAAAGTTGTTTTAGACACCACTGACTTTCATTATATGGATAAAAATACTTTAAACATTTTTTAAAATATGTTATTTTATGTTCATTGATGTCATACAGGTTTGGAACAACATGAGGATGAGTAAATGATGACAGAATTACATTTTTTGGTGAAATATCCCTTTAAATTCCAGTCAGTTGAGTGTGTTTTTATAGGTAACACAGCCCACCTGTATGCGAGACTCTGGCAGTCCTGTAGTTTGGGAGAGACTCTCTCTGAGGCTGATTCCTGGGTAAGGGTCTGTCTCAAATTTAGCACGAAGAAGCTCAACGTGTTCCTTTGAGAAACTTGTTCTTTTCCTGCGACTTGCACTTCTTGATACAGTACTGCTTCCAGATATTTTAGCAGATGCATCTGAAAAAGAAGATAAAAATGAGTGTGAAGCTAAACATAATTATGTTATCATAACTTTGTTAATAATGTTCTCATAATTGTCATCTTTCAGTTAATGCAAACTAAACTGCACAAACTTAATATACATTAGAAACACAACATCAATCCGATGTATGAATACTTCTCCACAATAATAATATATGCAGCAGAAAATCTGTAACAGTGCCTGATGTTTGGTTTGAGATGGAGAAGCTTGGAAAAACAACCTTTTTCTTATGAGATCTTGCATACTAAAACATATAAAACAACATTTTCACCATTCAGTAACGCTTACCAATACTATTGTCTTTCCACATGTTGCGTCTTTACTGAAGGAATCCTGGAGGCCAAAGGACTCTCAGGCTGCCAGTGAAGGTCTGTCGTGCTTAATGCTCCTGAGGGATATGATTTCTGACCTCTCTACAGCTCCTTTTTATACCTGTGCCCTCTAGTCCCTATCCCATGACCCCCCTTTCACCCACACCTCCCCCATTTAGAAGTGCTTATTATGTATGAAATGGGAATGACATGAGGGACATACTTTGAAGGCCAGCCCAAGACATTAAGCATTTAAAAACATCTTTGTCAAAAAAGTAATATTTTTGTCTTTCTAAGCACTATAGAATTTCTAAGCACTATTTCTTTTCAAAAACCTTGAGAGAAAAATTTGGTGAGTTTTATTAGTTACCAACATGCTTTATCTCACTGTAAAAAAAAACAAATTCTACCCATTTCAACTTAAAAACTTAAAAGTTCAGTTGCTGCCTTACATTTGTAAGTATAATCAACTTGGTTGTACAACTTAAAAATCAAGCTGAATTTCATATAACTTATGAAAAAAGTTTAAACTGAACATAAGTTGCCATCATATCACTCATCATTTCATATCACATCATCATATCATATTTTACAGTGTATTTGTTTTAGTTTGGTTGGATTGATTTGCATTTACCATTTTAAACATAATATGAATAATATATTTATATTGTTCATACATAACAAGTATTCAAGTCTTCAACTTTATAATTATGATATTTTTATAATGTAAGTGATCAAAAATATCACATGCTAAAAATAATTTGATAATGGAATGAAATGTTAATTTGCTTGTTTTAAAACTATCTTTATATTTTATTTTATATTTTTATATACTTAAGCTAAAAATAAACAGACTGTGTGCTAATGCAGAAGGATTGTTTTGGCATGTCAATCAAACATATTGTATAGAATTACACTTATTGGAAAAGTGTGTAAATGGATGGTGTCTTTTCCTGTAATTGCTCTCCGTTCAAGCATTGTAATCAATAAAACAATAGACTCTATAAAATATTAATTAACAACGACATTAACAACATGCTTAACCTAAGTTCAAGCAAAAGACTGTGAATGGATATCTCTTTGTGTCGTCTGATCTCTTTTCAAAAGGAACATAAAAGAAACATGTTTGGAAGACAAGGAAAACAAGTAGAGCGATTTGTGGAATGATTAATAGGACAGTTTGCATGTGTGAGTATTGTCACGCCCTCTCTCTGCTCCAGAGGATCCAGAGGGGATAACATTAATTTCAAAGTCAAGGTGGCTGCCAAGCTTGTCAATGCAGATGAGCTGTTTAGATGTGCTGTTGCATTAAGCCAGACTAAAGCAAACTGAACCCTATAATCACAAAAGGACCTTTCAGCCCAATACGAAATATAATAGTGATGTTAAGTGATGTTTGGACTGCTTTTGATGAAGTCCAGGTTCATCTTATCTTTTTTGTATTCGTAGATTATTTAATGGTTCCTGGATTAATTTTTTTATGTAAAAGATGCAGGATCTCAAAGTTTTTGTTAAATAGTTTGGTAAGACTGCATTGAATTTATCATTGAAGTTTTCTGCAGTTGTTGTTTTTTTCCTTCATCAGAAAAGTAGAGCATTACATCCCCCCATTAATCAAACACACCCTCTTAGATGATACTGCATTCTGCTGCAGTCTAAATCCAATCAATTTATTTTATTTTAAGATAAGTGTGCAAAGATTTTGTTTATTTGTTTTGTGTATAATTACCTGGCAACGTTTGTACATATATATACACTGTTAAAAGGTTTTTAATTGGCATTTATGGTTCCATAACGAACCGTTGACATTAATGGAATCCTTCCATTGTACAAAATGTTCTTTATAGTGGAAAAATCGTCTTCAGATTATTTAAATATTATTCGCACAAAAAAAGGTTTTTTGAGGGAGCACAAAATGGTTCTTCTATGGTATTGCTGCTCAGACACTCCTTTGGAACCTTTATTTTAATAAAAGTGTGTATATATAAAGAGTAACTTTCTTTTTCCTCCTGTTTCTTTATTTCCATATTTGAAATTATATAATAAACCTTATATAAACTCTAGGTGGTAGTATTGAGCTTTAATAGCATTAATACTGTGGCACGATTTTTCAGTCATACAGTTCTAAAATCAGATGCATTCAAACATTACAGATGACAGCAGTTTATAGCAATTGATTTAAATGAATAAAATAATTGCTGACTTTTTACTTGTAAAAGGAGGATGTCTCTCGAAAAATTAAAATTTTACCTGTGATGTAACTAAAAAGCCTAAAGTGAACGTATGTTGAGTCCATAGAGTACTGCAGGGATAGCGTGTTTTTGTAGTCCAAAACATGGACACGAGTTTTAGCACTTCCGGTTCTATCGTCCTTACGTCATTGGCTTTTTAGAGGTTTTTGGTCAAATGCGTGAAATAAGGTCTGTGGTTAAAAACAAGCTCAAGATATTTTCATGATTTATTCTAAGACATAAAATACATCAGTGATCCCCCCTTGGGTATTATAAGCTTTTATAGGCTAATGTTGGTGACGTTGAAGTCATGCAACTGTGATGTAGATCATGTATAGCCTATAGCTTTTTACTTCTGATTATTGTATTTAGGCTTCAAAATACTCATAAAATATGTGTTCATTTGTGTATATTGTCATAATGAACAAAACGTGAAAGAATCATAAAGTTTGGTTGGTCACAGAGCTTATTTTCTGCAATAGCCTAATCCCAAATCCATGAAAAACTCCTAGGGTTTCTGTCAAGGGAACCAGGGTAACGCTAACGTCCTGGTTGGTCTCCAAAATACACTATCACTGCAGCACTCTGTTCTCTCATCATTCGTTGAGCTTGTAAGTGGCAAAAGCAACAAACAATGATGGCCATACATGTGTGTGGGGTGAATGTGATTTCACCATCCTTGTTGATCCTGGAACAACATTCCAATCAACCACTCAGAATTGAGGGATACGTTTTTAAGAAAAGTTGGTTTTAGGCTTTTAATCAGGGTTAGATGCTTCTACACCCTTGTAATTCACCTATCATGTGTTAGGGAAGAACCAGGCACTGAAGAATTAATAGGATCTCAATTTAACAGCATCTCCGCTGCTGTACCCTTGAGCAAATCATTACGGTTCTAGCAGGGCGATGAGAATGGCAAGTTACTGACTGGCTAGTCATGAAAAATACTGGGGTCAAAATACGGCTGTTAAGTGCCTAACCACATTTTGGTCTGCTAGTGGAAAAATGGGCCCAGAATATTTACAGAGAGGGTTTTTGTCACTACAGTTATTGAATATTAAAACCTCAGAGTCTAAAGAATGTAATAAATCATTTCTGAAGAGGCTTCCGCATCATATCCAACTACAGCAGCTATATCTTCTACCAAAAGGAAAAAAAAAAAAAAAAAAAAAACAAAGATTGAAAGAAAAAAAATAACATCAACAGTCTAGGTTTACATCTATCACAGATCTGGAAATATGTGAACTTCCTCATAACAACTAAAGTATGTATGCGTTAATGCATAAAATATGCCAGCTTAGCTCAGAAAACCGGTCAGCTAACATCTGTCTATGAAAAGTTGAACAGAATATGATACACACACACACAAAACTACAGAAACAGTTTTATTTAATGACAAAAATATATACACAATCATAATTACTTCATATCAGCTAAGAACCTGTACAGATGATCAGGTAGGAAAGATAAATATTTACATTCGGCACCTTTATTACATTATTCTCCTTTTTTTAAAATACAGAAGTAGTCAACTATGCCTTGTAATGTAGGCTAGTGCCACTACATTCAACTTTGCTGTTCCTAATACAACAAAGTTATTATATGGCTGCCATCTCCAACATATTTTAAGACAAAGTCATAAAATCTTTTAACAATCAAAACGTCCTTTAAACAGAAATACAAAAGTAGACAATTATTTCACAGTCTTGAACCGGAACAGACAGGACAGACCAGAGGACAGAAAAAAATTAATAAGCTTGGACAGTAGCAGCAACATTTCAGATGATACTATGTTAGAGCGCATAATTCCACTGAATATTCTCAAAGGATTGTTCTCTACTATCGCATAATACAATATCTTTTAAAAGACCATTTAGATGGAAACCTTATCACTGTAGTTTCAGTGGAAAAATAAATACCCACACAACCATTAATAATTGTCCCAAATGTGACTGTGATATACAAGATAAATATAAATACAACTGTGCTTTTTATTTAATGGCTCAAGTAACAAACACCATTATAGGGACGGTTAACGGTTCTGTGAAGCACAAACTCAGTAATCAGTACAGCCACAAAACCAGGAAAGAGCCATTTCATACTGACTCTTCCCATGTGTTATTCAAACCTGAAAGAGTCTTATATCAATCGTTCTTCAGCTGGTTTTACATACTGTAACTTCAGTGAATAAGAGCTGCAGTGAACTCATGACAGAAACATGCACAGAATGAGAGCGAGAACATGGGTGTCGTCCTTTCAGAGAAATCCAGCTAAAAATGCCCAATTTAAATGCCTGGAAACCTGTCCAACCAGTCAGCACAGATAATTCAAGTTTCTGTGACATCATGAGGTGGACACACTGAACTAGTATGCAATACCTACACACCCAGGGAAGCATGGATGAAATTTAGAAAGGGTGGCCAAATGAAACATGTGAAGTTGTACATTTACATTAGGAATCTTTTGACAAATTGCTCACTTGTTCTTTGACTAGGAGCACAGATTACAAGGATCTTGGCACATGCTTCAACATACACCATGTTTCAGCTGGGTTCAGGCCATGTTATCAAGTCTCCAAAGAGTAAATAAACATGGACTTTTGAAGATTAGAAACCGTGGCCTGTAAGACTGGGGGGAAAAGTCATAGAGGACCCATAGGTTTTAAAATCACCCTCCAAAAATGCCTGGAAGTTCTTAAACCATTTAAGTTCTCAACAGCAAAAACAAGAGTTGTATTTGATGCGCTTTGCTCAGCTAATACCAACTAGAAAATAATGAACAGATAACAGCCCTGAAACAGCATGAGACATAGCGATTACTGTCTGGCTGTTGTTTAAAAAATATATATATACACACACACACACACACACACACACACACACACACACACACACACCCCTTGCTTA